>NC_081563.1:12152528-12221039 GCF_022355385.1 Mustela nigripes | reverse complement strand
TTTTTTTTTTTTTTTTTTTTTTTTTTTTTTTTTTTTTTTAATGTGTATCTGGGGCTTGAGAGCTGTTGCTTTAAATTTCTCATTATCAGGTACTCTTGGTGGTATTCCCAATCTAGATATTCTGATACATAATCATTTTCCTATCTAAGCTGTTCTCATTATCATTACTGACTTTTTCTCTTTAATCCATCCATCCACGTGTCCATCTTTCTTTCTAGCCTCAGTATAATCGTTCTTAGAAGACCTGCACTATCCCTTTCCTTTATGTGTTTTTCTCTGAATACACAGAGGGATCAAAACCTTTTTCAAATACCTACAGCTCACCATCCTCTGCCTTATCTTTTTAATCTACTTTTAATGCCTTTTTTGGGGTTACATATATTTGCATTATTTTCCCCAACTAGAATCTAAGTCCTTTTAGAATAAAGACCATAAATTTGCATTCTCTTTTGTATGTCTCAAAGAAAATAGTTGGCAGTTAGAACTTGTGACTTTCCTTTCCTGCTGTATGTCCCCTTTTCTCAAATGAGATCTTAACATGATAACAAACTTACACGTACAGTCAATGAATCTCCAAGCCCACATGATTTCTTGCTATTAAAAATAGTTTTTCTCTCCATTAAGAAAAATATCATTAAAGATCAACATACTCTTAGCTTCCCCAGCATCCCTCTCCTCCATTTTATATTTTTTATGAAAGGAGTATTGTGTGTCTGTCTAGTGGAGTTCCAAATAACAAGTTCAGCAGTATCAAAAGTGGACAGCTCAAAGCAGGCTTCTGACTATGTGATCTAAAGGCAGTACTGTATTGTAGGGACTCTCCCAAGAACTTGTTTGAAACTCTCAAATATTGCCTTAGAGGACATTCCCAAATTATATGTCATAGATATTATGCTAAAAGATTTTCACAGTCGAATACATTTTTCAAACACTGTCCTAAACAAAGATAAAACTATTACTTTACTGTGGTACATCATAAGGCTAACATTAGGCAAAGGCACACTGAATATATCAATGGGGGAAATATGCAATATTTTCTAAAATTACTTGACCACCTCAAGCTCTCCTTCAGAACTTCTCTCACGGACTGGAGTTGAGAAAAGTGCCCTTTGGGAAGCACTGCTTTGAGAACTCAATCCTGTCCTAAATCACACATCTTAATAGCTGGGTGAGTTCACATTGTGTGTGTGTGTGTGTGTGTGTGTGTGTGTGTGTGTGTGTACGTCCAGAGAGAATATAGTTCATTTTTAAAAGATCCTATGGCTATCTAACAGCATAATTATGGTGAGAACACCCACACTATTCTGTTGTTCCTTTCAGTGTGGCACCCCCATCCCTCAGTGGTTTTCTGCTTCCTGATTCTGCATCTGGTTCTTCTGCTTCCCTGAGGCAGACTTCATGAGGTTTGCTTTTTTCTCATGGTAAACTCCTGTTAAATTTTTATAGTTCTTTTGTTTGGGAGTTATAAGTCATTTCTCCTTGACATTAAAACTACATCAAAATATTCTTCTTTTCATACTGCAAAGATACACCTACACAGATAAAGTTCCTGGAATGGTATAAGTCCCTGAAGCAAACTCAACTTTAGTAGCAGCCTTAAGTTATGTATTTATTACAGAATGATTGTTTTATATTTGTTGGCTATCTATTGGCTTTGGGAAAATTTTCATAAGGCAGGAGAAAGTCCATATTTATTCCAAGACTTAGCAAAGACCCAAAGAACTTAGGTTAACATGTATTCTCTGCAATAAAGTTAATACATATACATTGGCTTTTGCTATATTTTGCTATCAGTTCAAAGAATGTGAGTCTTGGGGTACCTGAGTGGTACAGTTGGTTAAGCATCAGACTCTTGGTTTGGGCTTGGGTCGTGATATCAGGGTTGTGAGATGAGCTCCACCTTCGTTTCCAGGCTCAGAGTGGAGTCTTCTTGGGACTTTTATCCTCTCTTCCTCTTCTCCTCCACCCTGAGCTCTCTCTTTCCCTCTCTCAAACAAATAAATCTCAAAACAAAACAAAACAAAAACAAACAAACAAACAAACAAAAGAGTTTGAGCCATTTATTTAAGTTAGTCTTAAGAGTCTTTTCTTTTTTTAAGATTTAATTTATTTATTTGACAGACAGAGATCACAAGTAGGCAGAGAGGCAGGCAGAGGGAGAGGAGGAAGCAGGCTCCCTGCTGAGCAGAGAGCCCGATGTGGGGCTCGATCCCAGGACCCTGAGATCATGACCTGAGCAGAAGGCAGAGGATTAACCCACTGAGCCACCCAGGCACCCCAAGAGTCTTTTCAATAATAAATCTTTATTACCCTCTATTCATTTTTCATTGGGGGGAATAACGGCGGAGGGGACATATTTGAAGAAACACTTGTTTTGTTCCTCTCCATCACTGCTGCTACCCCATACACACATTTCCCCAAAAAAGGGCATGAAGTTAATTTAATTGGGTACATCCTTACCTAGTTTGGAGAGCATTTTTTAGCCACCAGAGTGATTTCATTGGAAAGGCAATGGGGATGTTGGATTTCCCATTATTTCTTATCCTCTTTGAATTCAGTGTGCCCAGGTGCATTGAATAGTTGGATTTCCAGTTTCTATGAAATGAACCTATAGAACAGGCTTTCCAGTTTGAGGAAGACATCAGATATTTCCCGCTTACTCTGATTGTGACTGATGGATGAGTCATGTCCTGCTCCCTCAAATGGGGGAAAAATAGGCCACCCAGACTGGCCTTAGGTCTCAGTTGCATGCTTTGGAGTCATTGGGCATCCATTGAGAAAAGTGATATTTGATCTCCATTTTATTCTGGATATCTTTTTTTTTCTACTGATTAAATGCTGGAGGTCAAGAGGATGATTACTTGCCACTTGGACCACCAAAAGTACTGTATATATAGATAGTTTAAGAGCGGAGTGAGTACAGAGGGGGAAGGTTGACTGAAGCAGCTTTTAATGGGTCTTGAAAGATCTATTTTATCTTTCTTTGAAAAAAAAAAAGGAAGTGAGATATAAAAGTAAACATAAATTTATACTGAAAAATATACATGTGAAAAAAAATGAAAGATTTTAGCATATGAAAAATTTTAAAAGTTGAGAGCAGTCATAGTTTTTGTTACTGCTTATCTTACCTCTATAAGTATTTTCTATATTTATTTGTTAAGCTCTGCATGTTTTTATTTTCCTATGATGATACTTTATACTGTTATCTATAGAGAGAATAAAAAGATTATTACATTTTTTTCTCTACCATGGTTAATTGAATCTTTAAATATTATTGATCAATAATAAATTTAATAATGGTATTTATCTTTTTGGGATCATTGTTAAATTTAGGAAAAAATTTATGTGATATTTCATATCAAGTTATAGGATTTGGAATAATTTTTAGCTCTGTACCTTTCAAACCTTGTCTCTTTTCCACTACCCACTTAATTCTAGCAACAGGTGCTATAGTACATATTCCTATCAGCCTACAGCCTCTGCCCTATATCTTCACATATGGGGTCATTTGGCATAGTTCAGAATGGTAGTGTTCCTGAAAGACTTTCCTATATAGAATAGCTATCAAAGACTTATCTACACATTGAAGTGATTATGAGCCACATTACTATATTTCTTTAAGACTAAACTGAATGTATCCTAAGTTCAACATTCCTTTTAGCTAGGTACTCTGCCCCTTTTAAAGATTTATTTATTATTTATTTGAGAAAGAGAGAGAGAGAGCGCACATGTGGGGATGGTGGAGGGAGAGGGAAAGAGAGAATCTTAAGCAGATTCCATGTTCAGTGCAGAGCCGAACACGGAGTTCAGTCTTAAGACCCTGAGATCATGACCTGAGCTGAAATCAAGAGTCGGATGCTCAACCGACTGAGCCACCTGGGTACTGTTAATCTGTATCTTTTAGTTAGATACTCTGTAAGTGACAGGAGCAGAAGTGTGACAGAGATAAAATAAAGTGGAAATTCAATGGTCTTAACTGTCTGCTGCCAAAACACATTTATTCTGCAGATTTTGTAAAATCACATAACCGATTGAATACATTGTCTGCCTCTTCCAGAACCTTGAGGGGACTTGTTCAAGTGAGAGCCCTGGAAGATTACATTTTTTACTAAATCTGCTTCTGAACAGAAAGTCTTGTCATTGCAGAAACCAAAAAACCTGTGAGGGCCTTATATTTGTAACTTGAGGAATGAGTCAGGTTTTTAACTGAAGAATAGCTGTGTACCTATTTTTAAATCAGAAATGCTCTCTAATGATCTCCTCCTGTAGAAAGGCAATTTAAGATGGGAATTCTTTCCTGGAGCTTTGAATGCATAGAAGAACAACAGTCACTACTTACTGACTGTTTACATATGTGCCAGCACTTACCATATGTGATCTCTAATCTCAGCAGAGTCGTATATGACTGGGAGAGAAACAATTTACAGCGACAGAGTTGTCGTCTCTAAAGACTCCTGTTGGAAAGAAAAGATTTGTGGAAGGAGCCTCATGCATTTATACAGACTTACTTCATTTGAATTTCAAAGGTATCTGAAAGCTAGCTGGATAAATCAATTTCTGGGGATTAAACAGTGATTCAGAAGAAATAGATTCAGAAGAAAGTGTTACACTTTTAGCAGGTAGTAGAGTTAAGATGCAGTTCTGTTTTGCTTTGGATGGAAGCCAGATCCTAGCTGTCACGTAATTGTTGTGTGTGATTAATATTGCATATGCTTATGCTTTTCTGCATCTCTGCAGAAATGTGTAAGGACAGTCAAAACCTTCCATTAGCCTAACTCCGAGCCCTGTCTCTGCACGCGCAGCCTTCTTCTGGTGTTTCTGAATGTAATTTTATCTCTTTAAAATCCTGCTTAATACCCTCACTTGATTTTCAGTTTGAAGCTTATTGTACTCATATTTCTGCCTTTGTACATCCAAATAAAAATAATGTATTTCAACTGTATGAACTGTTTTTGATTACCTAGTGACTTTGTTTGTCACACAAAAGAGTCATAGTATAAGCAGGCCAACATCTATTTCACTAGTTATGAGACAAGTGAAAATATCCTGATATCTCGGTTTTCCAGTCAGGTCTTTCAGAAATGGATAATTCCACGAACACTTAAAAATGAGTAAAGGGCACTTGGGTGGCTCTGTGGGTTAAACCTCTGCCCTCAGCTGAGGTCATGGGATTGAGCCCTGCATCAGGCTCTCTGCTTGGTGGGAGCCTGCTTCCCCCCTCTCTCTGCCTACTTGTGATCTCTCTCTCTCTGTCAAATAAATAAATAAAATCTTTAAAAATGAGTAGAAACTAACATTTTCGAGAAGCAAGACTTTTTAGTGGTTTTGATGAGAAACTGTGGAGTCATTGCATGTTACCTTTAATAAATTATAAATTTGGAATCTTAACCAGTTTGCTAGTCAGAAGGATCAAATATCAGTTACCATAATTTCCTGTTACATGTGAGTACTCTGGAAGCTGGATGCATTTTTATTGGGGGAAGAGAAGGGCTAGAAAGGTGATTACTAGATTTCTGCATTTTTCTGATTATTTTTCTTGTTCTCAGCTTGTGTTTTTTCTTGTGTGTGTCCCCAAAAGATTACTGAAAACCGTGTTTGTTCAATGAGTAAACTTGATGTCACATGAAGCATTTACCTTACTAGGTTTTGGCTCTGAGGATTCAAAAAAAAAAAAAAAAAAAATCAAGTGCATGAACTTTGCCATAGTGTGCCCCGCCTGCTGAGGAGCACATTGCAGATTTCTGACCCTGTCCTGGATGATTATGATTACCAGATATCGAAGACCTTACTGGTTGGTACTTGAACTAGATACTAGATACTAGATACTAGTAGTACTTGTACTAGATACTAGTACTTGTTCTAGTACTTGTACTTGTACAAGATACTAGGATTTGAACTAGATAATAGAGACTAGAACTATCTGTCTGAATGGGAAATAGTCCTTGTAGTCCCTAAGGTTCTTGCTCTTCCGTGGCTGTGTTTTCTATGTACTCTTCCTTCTGCCAGGAATGCTTGTGATCTTCAGACATATTGGAGAAGAACCTCATTCACTAGGACTAAGCCTCCATGCCACATTCCCCTATGTAGCCTTGTCCAACATGATCTTTTCCTTCCAGGAGTGGTTTCTCTTACAGGACATAGAACTTGCCTATTTGAAAAATTACCATAATCTACACCTTTCCTCTTCACTAAAGAGGGGGATCTTTGAGGGCAGAAACTATATTTTATTCATTTTTGTATCTCTGCCTGTTGGCATAATGCCTGCCACATGTAGTCCCTCAATTTATACCCATTAAATGAACCATTCATTCATTCATTTGTTCATGCAACAGACGTGACTTAAGAAATGTTACTGGAAGCAAATAAACTACATTGACAGTCCTCTCAAAGAGCTGGTGTATTGGATTTAGGGTCTATTATTACTCATTAAGCAAGCTGAGATCTGCTTTAATCATGGGTCTCCTTTGGCTGCTTAACTTAAAAGATGCTTCACACCCACACAGCTGCCTGTGCCCATGGCAACTGAAACGCATGAATACGGGTTCTGAAATATAATCTTTCTAGAAACTCAGGGCTTCTATTAAAACTGTAGTTGACATCACATCTTTCCTGCACAGGTGTTATCACTGGCCTGTATGGATGCCTGTTCGACATCATGTCTACAGAGCATTTGCCCCTCAGAGCATAGTGAGCTGTTGGTATATCTAGGATGGAGCAACCATAGGATTACATCAGTTCCTGGGAGAGCTACCTACAATGAGGGTAAAGCCTGTAGCATTTTATTTATGTGTCAGGTGGCATCAATATTTCCCTGCCCCAGTTCCATAGAGACAGCAACTCCATCTGTGCTTTCTGTGGATGTCTGGAGACAGGGGAAGCATGCATGTCCTTTGTTCCTTGGTGAAGGGATTCTGTATGGGAATGGCTCCTGGGTGGGGCTGAAGAAACAAGAGATGGTAAATACCACTAGAGAGGGGAAATCATTGAATGGACATGAGTTAGGAATGTTTGGTTAGATCTTTAGGTCTAAAACATTGGGTAGGTGAGTCTAACTCATGTTCAATTTCAGCATCTCCTTTTCAATGGGAACCAGGAACTATAGAGAATTGTATAGATTTATAACATAAAATAATAATGTTATAAATATAGGATATTTATAACATTCCCATGATGGTAAATATGTAAACATCTTTTCCTCCAGAGAGCTTCGTGGTAAAATCCTTATAATGTGAAGAAAATGTGGCCTTGTCTTAAGGTGCAATGCAAAAGTGGTGAGCCAAGGAGAATGGGGATATTTTCCAGCCTCTCTTAGAGGGGGAGAGTAAACCAGCCTGAGTAGGTGGTTGAGACTTTAAAGATGTAGTTTGCTGAGTCTGTGAGCCCTTAAACCTTCAGTTTTGTATCATGGGGGAAGCCCATAGGTCCCAAGAAAAAGGTTAGGGTGGGCAGGGAGGCCAGGGGTGCCTGGAAGACTCAGAGCAGTGACAGAAGGATCTGTATACTAGTTGGAGAAAAGTCAGCTCGGTATTTTGACAACTTGTCAGCTATACTAGTGCATACTATCAGCCTGTGTCTGTTTGCTAGGACAGCCATAAAAAAGTAGTACAACCGGGGGGGCTTAGAACAACAGGAATTTGCCATATCATAGTTCTAGAGGCCAGAAGTTCAAAGGTGTCAACTGAGTGGTGCTCCCTCTGGAGCACTTGGGGAGGGTTTGGCCCAGGCCTTTCTCCCAGCTTCTGCTGGTTCTTTGGCTTGTGACAGCATCGCTCCAGTCCCCATCTGGTGGTCTCCCTGTGTGTGCGTCTGTCTCTTTATGTGGTGTTCTTTTTATAAGAATACCAATCTTTCTATTTTAGGGGGTCTACTTTACTCTAGTATAACCTCATCTTAATATAACTATTACATCTGCAACAACCCTATTTCAAAACGAGTTCTCCTTCTGAGGTACTAAAGAGGATAGGGCTTCGACATCTGAACTTTGAGGGGAATACAATTCAGCCCTAGGCATGAATTTTCGTTATTTTTTTTTACCTTTTTAAATTTTTTTAATTTTTTATAAACATATAATGTATTATTAGCCGCAGGGGTACAGGTCTGTGAATCGCCAGGTGGCATGAACTTTCTCGAACATATTTCCTGGTATACATGCTCAAGAATTTCTACACAGTAGATACTTCAGCATGAACGGCTGGGTCAGTAACAGATAATACAAAAAGAGCTTGGGAGATGACCTGAAGCTCAGATGCACCAAGGGGATCAAACCGGCGAGATGTCTACATGTTCTTGAGACTAAGCAGCTGCTCTCTAAGTGGATGCTGGAACAGTGCCTTGTCTTTGCAGAAGGATTCTGCTGGAGAAAAGGAAGAAGAAGCGCATATTTTAAGAGGAATCCCAGAACGTGCTGAGGGCTGGATAACTGAGCAGGTAACCTGTGACCACTGACCAGTCCCCAGAGAGTGGCCATGTTTTTAGCAAGTTTGGTGAGGGTACTTCTGCTTCAGAAAACAGAATCAAGGAACACATGTTCTAGCTTTGTGCTTTTCTTCCTTTTTCCCCCTCCTACTTCTGATGGCTTTCTATTCTGAGGTGTCTCCAATTATCTCAATGGATTTCAGAAAATTATTTTTAAAAATGCAAAACACACCGATTTTTAAGGGAAAGAAGCAGTAGACCAAATGCTTACTCAGTGACTTCGTAAGCAGGGCGTATCCCAGGCTGGCCTCACGTCATCCCTTAAGAGAAGATGACTTTAGCCCCCTTTTTAGAAATAAGAAGACGAAAACTCCTAGAGATCAGAACATTTTCCTGACGACAAACGGAAAGTAATTGAGATTTTAATTATGATATTTTTCCACCCCAAACTGAACAATGACATCATATTGACTCTTTAAAATGGTTATGTTCTACAGGTTGATTGGTTGGCAAGGTGGAAGGCAGTAGTTTCGTGATGAATACATACCATGCTAGGATATCATAGGAAGAAAATACATAAAAGAAACGGAGGATTAGTGTATAATATGTACTGTGTTCTGTATTCTGTAGTTGCTTTAGATGTTTCTAAAAATCCTTTTCTTCAGTCTTGTTAATCAATCTTACAATGAGGAAATTAAGATTTAGAGAGATATAGTGGTTTACTTAGTATCACGTTGTAAAATGCAGGAGAGATGTGGCTTCGACCAGCACCCTTACGTGTGAAATCCCATATTCATTCCTCGGTTTTATTTTTCTCCAGTTCATAATTTATTAGAACATAAATGTGATGTGATGAAACTGGGGCTATTTATTATTTTTCTATCCTACATACAGTAAATGTAAAATAAATATGTATTACTAGGTTGAATGGAAACAGTTTGCCCATTTTTTTCTAAGAGCAGTTTAAGGTTGGAATGGAGAATTCCAGAAGACAACATCTTAGCTGTGGTTCATAGCTGATGGTAACATTAAATTTATGCTACCCATTATCAATTATGGATCCTATTTCAGAAAAATATCCCCAGCTCTCCAAAGTTAGGTCCTCTGAAAAGGTGAAAAGCATGTTGTTTTAGAGCAATTTTTCAGTTCCATTATAGAAGGATGGCTTATCACACAGTGTAGACATGTATGGGATGCAAGCAAGAGAGAGTCAATCTGGGGAGATTTGACCCACTATTATTTAACCTGGGAAACAAATGAATTCTGTTCTTTTGGACTTCTTTATTTCATAATCTCTGCTCTCATATGTGAACTTTACTGTAGCTTTGTACCAAAACCTTATTATGACCAATCTACAGATATTAAGTCCCTCTTTACTTGCTGTGCCTCAGCTTAATCTAGCTTTGCTCCATGTGTTCTTAAGAAAGAAAACATAGTTTCTGGTTTGGGATAGGTGAGAGGAAGGAGGTTCCTAGGAGGATTAAGGGTGTCTTCCCCTTTATTCCTAATTTATAGTAAACTGGTAGCTCAGGCACTTAACTTTTGCTTTTATTTATCCCCCCCCCCCCAATTCTGTTTTAAATAGATGATCCATACAACAACAACAAAAATCCATTGAAAAGTAAACCTCTTTATTATTCATTTTGTCAGACACCCATTGAGTCTTGCCAAAGAAAACCTGTTGCTAGTTTTTGGTAACCAGTTACCAGAGATATTTCCTAGAGGGTAAGGAAGAGTCTTATGAATGTCTTCCCAGGGCTAAGTCCTATAGAAGGAGCAGATTCCTGCTAGGCACACAAGAGAGGGGCCACACTTCAGGCAGGAAAGAACATAAACAAAACACTGTAATATGAAATAATACGGTTATTCATCAGTAACCTAATGCTTCGATATCCCTTCCTCGGGCTACCTTCTTTCCATTCCTCTCTCTAGAGTAGTTTTACCTGTTCTTGAACTTCATTTAAATAGTCATTCAGTACGTGTATTTTTTTGTCATTGGGTTCACTCAATATTTTGCCTGTGAGATTTCTTTACGTTACCATGTAGGAGTATTCATGTATTTCAATGTGATGTAATATTCTAGGGTATGATTATGCTGAATTGCATTAATTCATTTTCTTAGTATTGGTCAATTTCTTCTGTACTAGAGGATTCATCACATTGTCCTGTGTTAACGAGTTCACATTTGTTTCTCTCACAGATCTTACATAATTCCTGAGAGCCCACTTCTTGCCAGAAGCGAGTAAGATATGAGTTTGAATACTGGGAAACTAGAAGGCAGTGCACCAATTCCGTTGCTTCATCCTTTGGGTTTGATTCCTATGACAGCAAGGATAATGCAATGTAAGCTCTGGTTCACACTGTGAATGCCTTCCTACTCATATCGCCAATAGCAAAATAATTTCAAATAGCCAATAACCATTAACTTTAGTATCTTTAAGAATTTCATTCCCAAGATCCAGGAAACTTATAGTTCCACTGAAATTATGGATGAAAGGTTGACTTGTACACAATTCTGCTTAAATCTTAAGAACAGTGGCATTGCTTAAACCTCAGCACTTGTACCCATAGGAAATAGTTTTCCTATGGGACCCTTGTCTCATAGGAAATAGTTTCTTGATGCCTCTGTGGACTGTAGGGTTATGGGGAGCTACCTCTTTTCTGCCCCAGTGAAGGCCTTGATTGGAGATCGGGAATTGTTATATAAGATCAGTGTTCAAATTACTCTCTTGCAAATAGACTTCAAACTTCTACCTTAGACCTTCTCCAGAGCATTTCCCTTGAAAATTGCTAAATGCTGCGCATTAGGTCTTCTGATGGTGGTGACAGAGGCAGCCATCCCAGGACCTGTCATGGAGAAAGATGAGTCTGCAGGGACCTCTGCTCAAAGCATTTCTGGACTTGTGTCCTTCTGGCAAACCCAGCAGCCTATTTCTTTGAAATGCTTTTCTGCCTCCCTTGGACAAGTCAGATTCCCTCCTCAGCTTCTGTAACAGCAGATGCATGAATAAAAGCAAATGCAGCCAGCTTTCGGGCATGATAAACTATCTGGAGACACAAACACCAAGGAGTTTATGCAAATGAAACCACAAAATATTGAAGTACAAAGTGAACTGATGTGTTGTAAAGAACTCAAAAGGTCATCTAGATCGTTCACGAATAGATCACAGAATTTAAATTGGGTACCCATAGAATTCAATTAAATCCAGCAAATATTGACTCTGTAGCTAGTCCCGCTGGGCCCTGTTAGCAGGGAGGTGGGGTGCAACAGGCCGGGTAGAATGAGATCTTCAGGAGACTCTCAGCCTAGGGTCCACAGGGTGGGAAGAGACAAGAATGATGGTGATAGAATCTGAGGGCTGAAAGCTGTAAAGATGTAGTTCCCCTGTGCTGGGTCAGGCCTCACTTAGCCCTTTCAGTGGAAAGACCTTGGGCAGAGTGCATCTCTCTCTAAGCCCGAGTCTCATTTTTGGTAAACTTGGATTTCATGCCATTTTCTACCATATAATACTATTTTGAAAATTAAATCCAATACCCTGTCTTCAGCACTCAGCCCAGCACTAGCCTTGGAGCACTTAATCAACAGTAACTATGAAATGTCAGGGAGAGACACAGAGCAAGAGAGTTGTATCCCATTGGAATGTTTAGAAAAGATGTGAGCAAATAAGTAACATTTGGAAAAGACGGGCACTATGTCAACTGATGGAAACTGAGGAGGTACATGTACAGCAGTTGCCTGTCGGCCTATATAGTCTCTGAGACTGGTGGCTATGACGGTCTCATTCATCAGCATACCCCCGGGTCCTAACACGAGAAAGTGACTCATTTGAATGAAAGAATAAATGAACTTGTGAGGGGATGGATAAAAAAGATAGCCTGAGCTGGGAATGCAAAATGTATCCTTGGTGGGGGGTAGGTACCATCTATAGGTCATTCCATCAGTGAACTGCTTGCATGGGAGGCTGGAGTGCCAGGAGTTTGGAACTGGATCATGCAGGGTTTGGAGTACAGGGTAAAGAATCCTGCCTACAGGCAGTGAAATCATAGTGCTTGTTTCTGTTCCTTTTAATCTGGAAGGAAATGGGGGAGGGGGAAAGCCAAGCTGTACTGCAGAGTCAGCCGAAATGTTATGGACTTATTTTTCATTTTCCTGCCATCAGTTATGTGCAAATTAGACATTCTCTTCAGCCTATAAATTGCTTAATCTAAGTTTGTGTTGCAAATGATACCAATGGCTTTTTAACTTGCTCTTGAAGCTAACCAGGAGGCTGATAGATTCTGAGAGTTATTTTCTCCTGCAAGCAAAGCCTGCAGTAACCAAACCAAAAATGATTCTTAGATTAAAATACTGTACAGCTTCACTGGTCCCAGGTACTGAAATGTCAAGATTTTCTATAAGCTCTGGTTCTTTCTCTTCGAATTATGTCATGGGTTTCTTGTGAGTTTAGTCAGTCGCAGAAAATGTGATGGGCTTTTCCCAGTCTTTGTTTTGTCAGCCTTTAGCTTGTCACATTTATGAAAGCTCTTCTAAGCATTTTCCAAATACAGCACATCCTTTAGTTCTAGGTCAACATTGTCCTATGGGTTTTATCGCCATGACAGAGGAAGATCTGGAGCTCACTTATGTCATCTGAGCCCCCAGCCCAAGCCCCTGTTCCCCAGCTACATGGCCTCTGTGGAGTGTCCGTGTTTTCATCTTATCTCTCCAGAATTCTTCCTGCAGTTACTGCTTATCTGTGTGATGCCTTGTCGTCAAGCCAACAAATGGTGTCTGGCTTGTACAATGCCTTTTTGATGGATGCTTTATATAACTATTCTTATCTTGATTTCTTTTTTATTTTGAAATCCAGTTGTCATCCTTATCTGGAAAAACAACAACAGAGAAAATAATCTAGTAATTAATTTAGCTTCCTTCTAGAAGGAAGGTCTTCTAGAAGACCTCTTCATCTGTTCATAGTAGCTGGCCCATCCAAAGCTTATGAGTAAGATTCTAATACAGACATCAGGAGATGTTTATCTAGATTTTTGTGTGGAAGGATTAGGAGAAAGAAGGTGGATGCATGTCTGATACCCCCCTAACCAATATGTTCCTACTTGAAGCTGAAAGAAGAGCAGCGGGTGTAGTAGAAAGTACATGGGATTGGGAGTCAAGCAGTCCTGGGGGATCTGGTTAAGTTACCCTCAAGCTTTCAAAACTTGATCTTGACCTTGACTTCTTTTGTAAAGTGGGTTTAGTAACAGTTATATGATATTCACTCATTTCAATCACCCATGAATCAGGAGAATTTTACTAGATACCTATTATGATGCAGGGCATTATGCTAGTTGCTAGGGATAGAACAATGGATAAAAATAAAATAGACACAAGCATTATCTTAATGGACTTAGACTCTAGTAGAGAAGGCAGATATTGTATAGCTAAATATGCAATCATACAATTAAAGTTGTGATAAAGGCTATTGAGAAATAATATATGATGTTTGAAGGGATAGAACAATGGATAAAAATAAAATAGACACAAGCATTATCTTAATGGACTTAGACTCTAGTAGAGAAGGCAGATATTGTATAGCTAAATACGCAATCATACAATTAAAGTTGTGATAAAGGCTATTGAGAAATAATATATGATGTTTGAAGAGGATTCTAGTACAGATTTGGGGTGGAGAGATCAGAAAGCCCTAAAGTTGAGACAGAGAGGATGAATTAAATGAGTTGCTATATAGGATAACTGTGAGGATCATAGGTTATGCTTATTTAAGTGCCTAGTACAGTGCCTGGGACTCAATAATCAATAATCAATAATAGTAATAATCAATAATCAAGCAATTACAACTAGAACAATACTACTGGGCTGGGTGACTTCCCACTTCAGGTATTTTGAGGTATTCCAAGGAGGGCTTCCCTACCATCTGCCTTTTTTCCAGACCTGATTTCTTACTTATGGCTAAAAAGCCCTGTTTTCCAGGTTGGTGACTCCTCAGGGATTTATTCCAAGTTCATGCCATGTTATTACTAACTGATGTAAAATCAGTCTTGAGAGTTACTCATAGGAATGAGTTATTCCAATCCATGCTAAGTTACTAATATTTTCTAAAATATCTCACCCCAAGAACAGCTTTTATTAAAGGGAAAGAAACACAAGAATGATCAGGAAGAATGGAAGATGGTCTGTAATGTGAGTGTGTTGAGGAGTGAATGTCAAAGAGAGAGGCTGGAGATTTTATACTGAAGTTAATAGAAAAAGGTTAGGATGTTTGAAAACACACTGGCTTTCTGAGGCATTCCATCCAGAAAACCTGTAGGATATCTATTTTCTAATAGCAAAAGTGTTCTCTGCCACAGTCACAATCCATAAAATCTTTTAATTATAATAATGGGGACCATCACTTGTGCTCCCTTGGGGTTTCTGACTGACAGTGCTCTCCCATGGCCATGATCTTTTCTCACTGTCTCTCCAGCCCTGGTAATGGCTGACTCTGCTGTGCTGATTGCTCAGTAGGACGAGATGGTTTCTGTATTGCTGGGGCCTTCTGTGTCTTCTGAAGCCTGAGGCAGAATCTACCCATCTTTCATCTGCCATCTACCTGGACTTTTGAGTACCTATTAATTCTTGTTCCCAAGTTAGAAGCTGAAGATAAAGAATGAATCAAAAACAGTTTCTACCCAGTAACTTGGCATAGGTGTATTGGTAAAGGGCTTCATATACAGGTACATACATACAGATACATAAGCCATGAAATGAGGTTTACCTGCCCAAAATGGGCATGACTGGCATTCTAGGCAGTGAATTGCCTCTGAAGGTGCAGAGCAGAATGGAAAAGCATAACACCCTTGCTAGATGACATGGCTCATGCACCAAACATATTCAAGAATCACTGATTTAAATATATTCTGTTTTGAGGCTTGTTGACTAGTATGTGTAGGGAGCAGGGAGAGAGAGAAGATGGTGAGGAAGAGGACAGGATGTTTCTGAGTAACTGTCTGGACAGGATGTTGCTGAGTAACTGTCTGGTATTGAACAGACAAGTGTGACACTGCACACTTTTGACACAAGGGCACACAGTTTGCCTTCAAGATACCCGAGTTCTTGTCAGCTTCATGCCCTTGACCAAGCCGTTAACCTCATCCCCATGTCATCATGGACCAGAGAACTTGGCAACATATTTCTATTATTGAGAATTCTTTCTCTATACTCCTAATTTTTAAAAGTAATGGCTTTAGAACTTTATAATCCAAAATTTGAACTCCAGGCTTTCCATTTGTTTGCTGGATGATCTTGAACAAATTTCTTAACTTCCCTAAAACTCAGTTTCTTATGTAACATAAGGAGATGATTCCTCTCTTATATTGCTGTTGAAAGGATAGAGTATAATTTATATAAATATCCAAGATGGTCCCTGATTGATAGTATCCAAGATGGTCCCTGATTGATAGGAAGCATTTGGTAAATGGATATGGGGGTTTCTCTTCCATCATTATTTTTGTTTTCATAACTTCTTCAGTATTACTCCACTTTTTTCTTGCATTTTCTTTCTATACTAGGTTGTAAAATCTCTGAAGAATGGTGTTAGACTTTGACTTCTCTAGGCAATTGGCTGGTATTGGTGCTTAGTAAATACTTGATAATTGACTGATAGACAAATTATGTGGTCACTTAAAATGTAGAGTTCAAAGAGTAAATTCCTGTCTACTTCTCTGATGTTAATTTTATCGAATGTGTTATGTGCTACATAGAGTTCACTAGAACGTCACAAAATGGGAAAACAGATAAAGTTGGACCATCAAAGGGGTAGGCAATCTCTGCACATTTCAGAAAGTCCTTAATCTCGTATATGTTGCCAGAAAATGGAGATGGGTTACACGTACAAAGAGGGATAAATCATGAGGAAATCCTTGACTCTCTTACTTAAAATTACTTGCTTTGACCAAGGTCTTCTTCTCATGGGATTAATACCATCTGAATGGACAGCGTACGGGAATGCTTTTTCACCAGAGATTACCGAAAGTTAGCGTGCATGGGAATCCCATGAAAGGCTCAGATTGCAGAATTCTGACCCCAGAAATCCTGATTCAGAATTTCAGTGTTTCTTCATGTCTGTTGCTATAGTGAGGTCCTGCCCAGCTTGGGCCCTGTCCTGCCAATTCAGGGACCACTTCAGTCAATACTGTCACCTGATGATGTGGCCTTCTGAGCCATCAGGCAGTTATTTATTGGTCCTGCAAGCAAAGCCATGGTTCGGGGGCGCCTGGGTGGCTCAGTGGGTTAGGCTGCTGCCTTCGGCTCAGGTCTGATCTCAGGGTCCTGGGATCGAGTCCCGCATCGGGCTCTCTGCTCAGTGGGGAGCCTGCTTCCCTCTCTCTCTCTGCCTGCCTCTCCATCTACTTGTGATTTCTCTCTGTCAAATAAATACATAAAATCTTAAAAAAAAAAAAAGCCATGGTTCGTTCGTGAATTTGCTAATTACCATGCCCCATTGACTGATTATCCACACCTTCTGTGTATATACTTGGATGCATTGTAAATCAATTTAAATCCTAGGTCCACAACCACTTATCTGAGTGGCTGCACCTGAGATATTTGTATACCTCCCACCACTGCTGGCTGCACCAGTAAAGGCTGCCACCGCTCACCATCACAGCTGAAGCATCCATTTTCCTTGCAGATACCACCTGACAGGGGCTTCGGAGGCTTTCCTGACCGTTCCCTGGAGATGGATTAATCCCTTCCTGGGATAGAGAATCCTTGATTCAGAGAGATTAGGCATTATGCTCCAGGTCACAGTGCTAGGAAGCAGCAGAGCCGTGGCCCAAACCCAAACACCACTGTTTTCCGAGTCCCTGCCACTTACTGTCAACTTCAGGAAAGGCCCCTCATATCTTCCCGTTATTCGAACGAGGTCTGTATGAATTGCCATATTTCAAATCTGTTTGAGGGAGAAAAGACCAGTTTTGCCTTTCTCAAGGTGAGAATTGAGAATGATTTTTCATATTTATTTTTTAGACTCTCCGCATTCTTTTAGTTCAGAGCTTGGAGGAGAGGGGAAGGGAATCCGGGTGGTGTCACATGGGGGCAGAATCGTCCTCCAGCAAGAGCTTCCACTCCAGGCTCCAAATGCAGATGTTTGAATACATGAGATAAAATACAACATTTTGAAGTCCTCCTTTCCCTGCTAGTTGTTAAAGCAAGGAACTACTCTTTGCCAGCCATATTCTGGAGACCTTAGAAATGGAACAGCATCACCAGCAGTTTGCGGAGGAAGCTGGCTGGTCACTAAGAACGGGACAGCTCAGCAGCAGGGCAACCACAGGAGAACCTTCTGCTGCATTGCAGACTCTGAGGAGCTCGAGCGAGGAAAACAACAGCCCGGAGAGTGAGCCAGGGCTCTGCTGGTGATGGGCTGAAATGCAGCTGCTGTTCCAGACACGCGGGGAGAGCTTGTGCACAGAAATGATGCAAAGAGAGCATTTGCATCTCTCGCATAAGAGGAGCAGAAAACAGCCCTTCTGCAAAGAAAAAAAAATTAAAAAAAAAAAAAGAAAAAGAAAAAGAAAAAAAAAAGAAAAGAAGAGGTGTCAGATGAGAACTTCCTGACAATTGAGAATAAAATGACAAAAATAATTTTTTGTGTTGAGAAAGCTTTGGAACCTGAGCACACACCAAGGGCTGCCCTTGGAGCAAAAGTGCTCACCTTTAGAAGGCACTCAAAAGTGGATGCTGGTGGCAGGCACACCTGGGGCCCAGGCTCCTGAAAATATTCACCAGTGGGGTCAGCTCTCACATTTCACTTTTTTTTCTTTTCTTTCTTTCTTTTTTTTTTTTAAATCTCCAGCCCCTACTGAAATGCAAATATGATACTTGTGAAGTTTCAGGATTTGGAGAAAAGAAGATTCAAATCAGAAAAGGATCTCATTCCCTGAGCAGTCCTTGCTGTCTCTTGGCCTCATTTTACTCTCTCTAACATAAGGTATACAGACTATCAGAGTGATTCTCATAGTCTGTGCCTAGGAACGACCTGAGGTCTCATCAAATATAGCTTCTGATTCCGGAAGTCGGGAGTGGGGCCTGAGACTCTACGTTTGTAACCAGTAAATCCGGGTTTTCTTGTCTGTTTACATCACTCCTCTCCAGATGTTTTAGAAAAAGAAAATTCCCTTCCTTTAAGGACCTTGGCCACTCCTTCAGGTGGTGGGGAGACAGTTTGGAGGAAGGAAAAGAGAGACGGCAAAGGCAACAGCTGGAGCTTCTCTTCCAGGAGGTAAATGTTCTGGATCCTTAAGCAGAGGGGAGACAGAGGAAGTCATAGAAGTTGAATATAAAGTGAGATATCTTAAGTTTAGTACAAGGCAAACAGGCGTGTGTCTTGGATGTTCTTGTAGTTAGAGCTGTTCCATGATAACCCACAGAGCTTGTTTCAAGCAGCTAGTGTGATGCTACACAATCCTGCATTGGCACGCATGTACACATAGAGACAGTTACTCATGCAGATGTGCACCTGATACACATATAAGACGTGAAGCTGTCGCAGACAACAGGAATGACCTTTCCTTCATCTGTGTTTTAATCAGAGATGGCCTTTGTAATAGGGAAGCTGGTTAAAATACTCAGTCCAAAGAACCAACTGAGACAAGAGAACTGGGAATATACTGTCCTCTGTGACTGTTTTTTGTTATTTCGAGATTCTTTGTTCTTCACTCCCTTTTCTTTGCCATGTCTGCTGTGATGTGTTAACAGTCAATATCAACCTTTGCTTATAGCTGGCTTTCCTGAATCTTCCTTGATTTTAATGATGAGATGAGCAATTGTTGTCACAGGCCTGAACTGACTGATGAGGAAGGCAGCTTTACATGTCTGTAGAAACCATAAAAAGCAGCCAGGCCAGGAGTCATAGATTTCTCTGTCATCTGACATCATAGTTCCTGCCTCTGGTTTTCTTTACTGGCTGTCCTATGGAAACCGTGCATGAGATCTTTGGTGATTACAGAGCAGGGTAAGAAAAGAAGAGTATTAGCTAAGACCTTGACCTTCTTCCAAGGTTATTTCCAGTTTTATATTCATTGATGTATACAGTAGTCCTTTTGTAAAAAGTGCCTTCTGGGCAAATATCATATCTCTCCCCTTATTTAATAAAGAGGAATTTATATTTCAGTTGTCCTCTTGGAAAACCCATAAATAGGGAAGAAGAAGAAAGGAAGAAGTAGTTTTACTTAAATATGAAAACGACTCCATTAAGAGTTAGGTAGCTGGATTGGGAGGGAGACAAACCATAAGTGACTCTTAATCTCACAAAACAAACTGAGGGTTGCTGGGGGGAGGGGGTTTGGGAGAAGGGGGTGGGATTATGGACATTGGGGAGGGTATGTGCTTTGGTGAGTGCTGTGAAGTGTGTAAACCTGGTGATTCACAGACCTGTACCCCTGGGGATAAAAATATATGTTTATACACACAGACCTGTACCCCTGGGGATAAAAATATATGTTTATAAAAAATAAAAAATTAAAAAAAAAAAAAGAGTTAGGTAGCCGATAGTAAAGGAGGTCCATGCTGTAGAGAAAATCAAGGGGTCAAGGAGAGTACAGGTGTTCGGGCACATCAGTCTGGGATAAATTGTCAGGGACAGAATAGATGGAAACTCATGGAGCTGTGAGGATTTAAACAAATACAGAGCAGTAAGCATAGTGCTTGCTGTACTGTGTAAAGCTTACAAACCCTTAGCAGTCCTGGTTAAAGCACTGTAGGATTCCAGTTCCTAGAATGATCATCCTTCCTAAGTTTTCTTTGGGCTCTGGCTTTCTGGTAGCCTTACCCTTGCCACCCTTGCTTCTGATCTTTTATTCTCTTAGAGTTTTAGAGATACCTTGTCATCTCAGGCTGATATAGCATCCTGCTTCTTTCTGTAATTCAGTTCCCCATAACTCTGCTTCCCTCCCTCTCCAGTGTAGGAAAATATAGCCCTAAAGGAAGAGAAAGTATAGGAATTTATAGGCACCCCCAGATTCATCTTAACAAAGCCCCACGAGGAGCTGATATCTATCCTTGTCTCTCTTCTCTGTGCTATGTATATTTCCCCGGAAACTAGGGCTGCCCGATGGCAGGAACACCTGACTCTACTATATGTTGCTTGTGTAGAATTTCCTTTTCAGGAGATCACTTTAGGAAAGCCAAAGCCTTCATTGCCATTCCAGAGTGATATCCAACATGTTGCCATTCAAATACTGGAGCCTTCTTGATAACACTGTTCTGAAAACTCTTCAAAAAAAAAGTAGGGATACGTGTACAGACCTGGATCTTTATTGGGCAAATTGGAAGTACTTGCTAGTCCTCAAAGATTCCTACAACTTTCTACTTTTACCTTCCCCAAAGATCTTATTTTTATTTCGGATGGATTGATTCAATTTAGTGGAAGTCATTGAAGACAGCCTTATGTGTATTTTAGTGAGGGCTGATGGTTGATCTAGAGATTGAAGACTGGTTTAGATTTGTGGTTGTTAAAGTGCAGGGTTTTCTACGTAAAAATTCAGAAATTAACTTCAGAGGCTTGTCACATGAAAATAATTCCTCTTAGAAATGATTTCTTTTTTACTTATATTTCTTAAAATCTCAGTTCCTCAGTTAATTTTAGTGAACCAGAATGGTCCAGATAAGTGGTCACATTTTTGCTCCAAAGTTGCCCAATCCCTAGAGTGGCAGATTGTGCTATCTCAATCTCATTGTTGACCCTTAGGGCAGGGCAGGAACAACTTCTGATCTATTAATCATTATATCTCCCACACCTTGAATTGTGTCTTCCTATGGTAGCTGAGTAATAAAAGTATGCTAGCCAAATAAATGCTGATTGAATAAATATATCCTATTTTATATATCCTCTTGAAGTATTGATTTTAACAAGTTTATTTAAATACAAAGGTTTTTTTTTTTTCCCCTCACTTATTCTTAAAATTTAAAGCTGTTGGGTCCTTTTTTCTCTCCTTAGTACTTTTGTGTTTCAGTCAGAAATGTTCTGGTTAATATGAGTATGGTGGAAAGAACATTAAACATGGACCCAGGAGAGCTGAGCTCTTGCCCTCTTCCGCTAACAAATAACCTTATATTAGGTAGAGTGATTTCATCTCTAGGGCTCATACTGAAAGCTAACAATGGTAGAGTTCAGAAAACTTCCCAAATTTTTTTCTGGGTAGTAGGTAGAATGTATTTACCACATTGTCTTCTTCTCATGACTCCTACAGCTGTTTCTGTCCTGGGCATGATAGCAACTCTGAGGAAAAACTGATTTGCACTGTGGGTGCCTCAGTGGCTCAATTGGTTGAACTTCCAGCTCTTGGTTTCCACTCAGGTCATGATCTCAGGGTGGTGAGATCGAGCCCCATGTTGGGCTCTGCACTCAGTATAGAGTTTGCTTGGGATTCTCTCTCTCCCTCTTCCTCTGTCCCTCCCCAGCTTTACTGCTCTTTCTCCCTCTTTCTCTCTCTCTCTCTTTCTAGAACAACAACAACAACAACAAAACATTGCACCAGTTGCAAGAAGAAGAAGCAGCCATCCCAACAACAAGATCACTGTAGTGCTTGTTACACAAGTCGGCATGACCTGTGCCATCAACATTGTGGGAAAGCATCTGGCAGATGAACTTGTGTGGATGGATGTTTTGGAAGATAAACTCAGAGGAGAAATGATGGATCTGCAGCATGGGAGCTTATTTCTTCAGACACCTAAAATTGCAGCAGATAAGGATTACTCTGTAATGCCAATTCTAATATTGTGATAGTAAAGCGCAAGAGTCGGCCCCCAGGAGGGGGAAAGCCCTCTCAATCTGTTGCAAGGAATGTTAGTATCTTCAAATGCAATATTCCTCAGATAGTCAAGTACAGTCCTGATTATATCAAAATTGTGGTTTCCAAACCAGTGGATATTCTCACATATGTTACCTGGAAACTAAATGGATTACCCAAGCACCATGTGATGGGAAGTGAGTGTAATCTAGATGCTGCTAGATTTTGCTACTTTATGGCTGAAACTTAGCATTCATCCCAGCAGCTGCCATGGATGGGTTTTGGGAGAATATGGCAACTCAAATGTGGCTTTGTGGAGTGGAGTGAATGTGTCAGCTGTTTGTCTCCAGGAACTGAATCCAGAAATGGGAACAGACAATGACCATGAAAATTGGAGGGGAAAGCATAAGAGGTGGTCGAAAGTGCCTATGAAGTCATCAAGCTAAAAGGATATATCAGCTGGACTATTGGATTAAGTGTGGTTGTTCTCATCTAATCCATGTTGAAAGTCTATCCAACACTCATCCAGAGTGAATGATGGTATAGGGAACATATGGCATGGAGAAGTAAGTCTTCCTGAGCTTTCCATGTACCCTGGACTCGTGGGGATTAATCATTGTGATCAGCCAGAAGCTGAATGATGATGAGGGTGCTCAGCTCAAGAAAAATGCACAGACTTTTTAGGAAATTCAGAAAGATCTGAAAGAGCTGTGATCTCTGGCTTCGAGGCTGTAGAAATAGAAAAACTATATATTTTATAAATATAACAAATATAAAAAAATATATAACAAATACAAAAAATAAAAATAGAACTGTGAGCCTTTAGTTTTCATCCACATTCATGGATCACCATTTGCTTCCTCTTCCTAAATATGCAAATGGGAGCTCATGGATGCAGTGGCCATGTTTGGTTGAATGCTTACAATGTGAGCCCTTGAACAAAAGAAATTTACTATCATACTGTGTTTCTTTAAAAAAATAATACATTTACCTCAGTAAACTCTCTGCTTAAGTGTATGAAATAACTAAATTTTAAAAATGTGAAGAAAAAGTGTGTTTCTTAACTGGTTTGTAATCACAACTTCAGTTATTTTGGATGTTCTGGTAGAGAGAGGAAAATATTGAAGGGAAGTATTAATATTCATTTATTTACCCTCTGCTCATTACATACCATGTGATCTGGCATACGTCATTTCCTTATTTTGGGCTTCATTTTTTTTGCCTGCAAATTAAAAGGCTCAACTAAGTCAATTCTTAACTCTTTTTTCCAGCTGTGCTGTTCTGTTTCTTGATTCTTTCAAAGCTACCGTGACTCGCCAATGGTATTCTTGTTTCCATCCAATTAATTATTCATTTATTCAGCAAGGCTGAATGAATGCCAGTTATGTACAAGGATGATGCTAAGTTCTAGGAAGTAGTTATGAACAAATGACGTGCATCCCACACACAAAGGTTATCATTTCCGTATTTTCCCTTTTGTGAATTTACCCTGAGAACATCTAATATCTATTAAGAGATGTACAAAGGAATATAAATAAGAAGAACAAAAGACACATCTCATGTATCAGAAAAATATTCTGAATGATAGGACACAATCCAGCAGGTGAGAAGTAGTGGTCAGCACAGAGCTTGATTTTTAAGTCAGGTTTTTAAATTGCTTTTTTTCTTCTTCTTTCATTTTAGAGGTTTTTTGTTTTGTTTTGTTTTGCTTTGATTTTTTTTTTTTTTTGGCTTTTTCAGTGGTGTTTTTGAAATATCCTTCTTTTAAAATTTTTACTTTTTAAATCATTAATAACTTATACTAGTAAATGGTGTTGCATGAAATTAAAGAAATTTAAGTCCCAATTGGTACTCAGTTATAAGAATTTGATAAATCTTTGTTTCTCACTGATTTTTGGTATTGCCTTAATTCCATGGAAGATTTTAGTGTAAGAAATGATCTACTGATGGAATATTTATCCTTCTACAAGACCTACAGATTAATTTGATAATATAATCATTTAAAATTTATGCTGTATTGGGGTGCCTGGGTGGATCAGTAGGTTAAAGCCTCTGCCTTCGGCTCAGGTCATGATCCCAGGGTCCTGGGATGGAGCCCCGCATCAGGCTCTCTGCTTAGCAGGGAGCCTGCTTCCTCCTCTCTCTCTGCCTGCCTCTCTGCCTACTTGTGATCTCTGTCTGTCAAATAAATAAATAAAATCTTTAAAAAAATTATGCTGTATTTTAATATATTTTAAGGTGAGTTTTTAAAATTGTATATATAATTTTAGGTGACTTATGTAGCTACTAACTAGTAAGAAAAATACTCTTGGCATTTTGTTGGACTTGGTATATTTTAAATATGGAGACTTGATAACTTCATGATATTTAATTTTCTCTTAGGAATAGGAAAAATTTGGTCATTTATTCACATTCTTCTATAACTTCCAATTGTAATTTGTACTTTTCCTTTTTGAGGTCATGCTTTATTCTCATTAGGTTTATTCATGAATATTCTCTTTTTCTACTGCAAAGAGGTAGCAGAAAGCAAAAATATGCTTTAAACAGCTTGTCAGGAAACAGTTCCATAAATATTTCAATTCTTTACTGAAGGAACATTTTGATAATATTTGGCCAACTTATTTAGTCCAAAATCATTCATTTACTATCTTGGCAGTTCTTACCTATTGAATTGATCATTTTCTGAGTTATGAGTATCCTGGATAAGAATACAAATCACTTGACATTTGATCAAACATTAGTAAATAACACTGTAGAAATTGGACCCATTTCGATTGTCTCTGCCCTCTCGTACTGGAAAACAATTACTTTGACTATGACTCAGCTGATATTAATTAGAAGCCTTAATTAATGCGAGGAGGGTAAGTACAAAGGTGTTTTAGATAGCTAGATAGTAATGATAGCTCCTAGTCATGGGACATTTACTACATACTGGCTGGGCAGTTCACATACATTAAGTAGCAATATCCTAATAAAATAAATGTTAAGGCCTCATTTCACAGATGACCATTCTACTCAGACCATCCAGCCCAAACTTGCTCTTCTCTGTCTCCAAAGCCTCTGGTTGTGTCCACTTTAAATAGAAAGTGTCCCTGTAAATAGAAACTAAATACCTGAAGAGAAAAGTCTGAAGCACCTGCCAGGACATGAAAAATGTCTCTAGAGTGTGGTCCCAGCACAAAGAAGCAGCTCCTTCTTTCAGTTCTTTCTAGATAAGAGACTCAAAGACAATTAATAACTGTTGCATCTCATTTCTACAAATTTTTAAAAATAATTTATAAACAAATTAACAGAAAATGAAAACCTTCACCTTCCCACAGCCCTCACCATAGATATTCTCCCTCATTCTCTCTCTCTCTCTCTTTCTCTCTCTCACACACACACGCACACTGAATATCAGCTCGAAAAAGAGTAATGTTAGTTAGTCTTCCGAGGTCAGAAAAATAAAATATTTTTACTTATATTATTGTATCAAATTCAAAATAATGTTTAGCTCTTAGCTTTCTGAAGCCAGTAGAATGCATTGGTTTATTAAGGGTATCTCTGCAAAATAGCATGATTTTTTTCCCAGAAACTAATAAGAATTCAGAGCCTTTTAAAAAGAATATGAGTGCAGTGGTGCCTGGGTGGCTCAGTCTCTTGAGTGTCCAACTCTTGGTTCAGCTCATGTCATGATCTTCGGGTCTCAGGATCGAGCCCCACATCCTTCCAGCTCTGCGCTCAGCAGGAAGTTTCCTTGAGATTCCCTCTCCCTCTGCCCCTTCCCCACTCCTGTGCTCCTTCCCCCTCTCAAATAAATAGATTAATCTTTAAAAAATGGGTATGAGTTTAATTCACACAAGTATTTATTAAGGCATACTAACTGGTGCCTAGTTTAAGAAATATAGTTATTGTCACCCACTTGAGTAGATGCTTATGTATTGCATTCTTACAAAAAAAGTGAAAGTGCATTTGTGTATTTATTTACCAGTGTAAAATAAAGATATTGGCTTTGGTTATACATATTTCCCTTCAGCTTTCTCTATTCAGCTCATATTTTGAAAAAACCTTCTAGAAATCACATGCTTCTCTCATGGAACTGATTATAGGATTTGGTAACTGCCTGTGTTTCTGATGTTGGAGACACATATGTCTGATGTCCTACCAGCATTCCTAGAGTCCAGCAGATGTCCTGACTGACAGTAGATGAACTATGTGCCTTATTATATGATAAATTAGTTATCCAGCTGATAGGGCTACTTGATTTACTGATATATTTTAATTTGTTCAGTAATACTTGTCCAGGATAGTAATGATTCCAAAGTTAGTAAATTCAACTGCTAGAGTGACTGAGTTATTAAAAAGAGGGCAGGGAGCAAAATAAGCTAGTCAGCTAATATATTCCTTGCATAGAGGAGAAGGTCTTTTAAGTTTTTTGCTATATGAAACATTAATAAGTCTCCTGATGGAAGATAGGATTTGCTTGGGGCGTGGTTTTGTTCTTTGGCAATAGCAAAGTGAACCAATAAAACAACCCAAATATATGTGAGCCCCATTTCAGAAGAAAATATGTGTTTGAAATTCTAAATATACATATGTGTAAGTATGCACCTGTTAAATATATACATATACATATATATATATATATACACACACACACATATACATATACATGTGCATACACACATATACAGATACTAGTTTTGTCTTTAAGAAGGGTACTATTTTGAATCAGCTAACTGCCTTGCTAGCTGGAATTACTGGGCTAAGAATACCAACTTCAAATCAGATTGCATTTTTACTTCATGCTCTATTTTCTCTTTCCCTAAACCTCAAGATATCTAAGCAGAAAAATGTAAGAGTCTTCCTTTTGACACTTTACCTCTCTCTCCTAAGAAAGACACATAGTTTATGAACCAGTGCTTAAATTTATTAATTTAAA
Source organism: Mustela nigripes (assembly GCF_022355385.1). Taxonomy (NCBI): domain Eukaryota; kingdom Metazoa; phylum Chordata; class Mammalia; order Carnivora; family Mustelidae; genus Mustela; species Mustela nigripes. Next base: position 12,193,936 of record NC_081563.1, on the reverse strand, counting down.
GTTATTAAGCAATGATTAGAACAAAATATGAATTCAGGTATATAGACTCAATCAAACGAATCAGCAATACGTTAACTTCCTGTGTGCAGGTCTGTGTTTTGAGAGCTATAAATATTTCTATGGTGCTGGAAGTGTAGCCAAGCCCACTAACTTGTTTCTCTTCCTGCCACATTAGAATTTATTTATATCGAGTGATTTATAAAAGTTTTCCTAAAATGCCAAAGCCATACTGTTTTCTATAAATAAATGTTAAAGATTATGCAGCGATTAATATTTTCAACCTCCATAGTCTTTCTTCCATATTTCTTATTTACAGAAACCTACAAGGGAAGAAGCAATAATGGGCCCAGTACAAATGTACATTTGTGTAATATTTGATGTACGTATGTATGTGTGCGTATGTAAACTTCCCAGCCCCCGTGCAGGTGGAATGATGATAGAGCTGTGGTGTTTGTCTTTGAAATGCAACACATGTGACCTCTACTTTGAGATGTAAACAGAAGTTACTAGGCAGGGCTTCCAGGAAGGAAAAGTAGAATTAGTTGGCACATGTCCCTTTTCCTTGGCTAGTCTCCCCTTCTTCCTGCCTAGGACACACATCGGCTAAGCTCTCCATTATTACAGCACCAGAGAGGGAACAGCAACAGTGCTCTTAACACAGACTGGAAGAAAAAACCAGGGAGTCCCAAAGACTTTGATGACCCTCAGTCAATACTAACCATAGCTTGCTACCAGATTTTGCATTTTCATGAGGCAAGAGAGGAATAAAAGGAACTTTCTTCTACTTGCCAGGATTTCTGTTACCCAGGGTGAGCGCAACTAATGGATAAAATGTATCTCTAGATAAAAATATCTTCAGAAATCTGGAAAGAAAACATTGATGTCTGGGACCAGCAATGAATAAACCAGTATATTTTAGTCTTATAGCCATTTCTTTTTTTTTTTTTTAAGCAGAAGCACTTTTTTTTTTTTTTTTTAATCATTAAAAAAATGTCAATTAGCCTTTTTGGAAAGTAAGTCTTTCCAATTTTATCTAATTTTCCTTTGGTCCTGGGTTGACTTATGGCTGAAAAACTCAATTAACTTCAAGACCCTGATTCTGACTCTTTTCAATATGGGTAAGATGTTAAAACTTATGATAAAACCAAACGTTCCTGGGGGCAGTGAGTGTGAGAACGAGTACATCTATGGTATCCACGGAGAATGCTGTGGTGTAGCTGCTTATCTTTGCTTCGCTCCCTCTGCCTACTTCTTCGGAGTTTGCCTGCATCGTGCTGTCTTTCCCCTTCGATGCTACCTTGTCATCATTTACCCTCATGGCTTTGCCCTCGCTGATCTGTGAGCTCACTGAGGGTAGGTGCACTGTTTTATTGATTTATATGTTGTGAATACAAGTCATAGTCCATATATAGTCCATAGATCATGCTCAGGAAATGCATGTTGGATGAAAAGATTGCATAAATTAGGATCATCACCAGGACCGGTTGGCCTTTTTTTGGATGCCAAGATCTCCTTCTAGCCTTAGGGAAAGACAAAAATCTGTGCTTTGCTTGGGGGGACTTTCCCCGAAAAGATGAGCCCCCAGGTGTGGACAGAAAGGACAGCGTGGATTCACTGTACCCTCCTGGAGTCTTGGGTCTGATCCCTGATCGCCATAGAGACATTGAACCCGAAGGAACACTGCTGTGAGCAGCAACAGGGTACAGTTTGCCATGTCTTTTCCAGAGCTTTCCTGAGAAAATGCTGGTGACCACAGAGACTTGTTCAGAAGGCAGTGTGACATGGTGGGAAGAATACTGGGAGGGCAGTCACAGGGACAATGACTTGTATCTAAAATGTATTATTTAACTGTTAACTTTTTTGGGTCTCTGTTTTCGCCTCTCCAAGACGAGGGTTATGTCTCCCACATGAGGCTGATGTAAGAACTAAAAGAAGCCATATGTCGAAAGTGCATTCCACTTAATAGAAGGGAATGCTTTATAGCCATAGTGGTGTTTTGGAACAGTGTCAGCATTTCAGAGGGTGTTTCTAGAATGTATTATGGGGAAAGCTTACCCTTTAAGCTAACATACCTCTGGAACTTGACTTTATTTATAATATAAATTGTAGTATAAATCAAGGGACTTCCCATTCTCTACAGATATCTCTACTGCTCAAACCAGTAGCTGTGTCTCTCAGTAGATCCCTCCCCCCCCAATTCCCAGGACCATGCACACCATGGAAATAGGGGAAGAAACCAGGTGCCATTGTTTTTTACTAACCTATTCCTTGCCAATCCCCCTTTCTCTTGCTTTTTGTGCTATTTTAAGAGACAGAATCAAATTATTTCAGCAAGAATAGGCTTCTACCCTGACATTTCAAAAAGATTGATGTTCATATTAATTATGGACCATCTCTGTCTCTCTCCACCAGCAGTTCTTTTATTTTTTTTTTCTTGCCACAAACATCTTTATTCTTTTTAAAGTCACCTCGTCATCAAGTTTCCGGGTTCTAGAAGGTTCCTGGAGACTGAAAGCAAATTTTGGAAATGGTAATAACTACTATTTACAGTTTTCTATGACTTTTTCAATTCAGGTATAATGGCAGTGCCATTTCATTTCCCTGTTGTCATACAACCTGCTACTTATATCTGTAAAGGTTAGATGAAGATGTTTGTCAGCATCTTTTTATTTGTCTCTCTATCTGGTAGGAAATAAATATACCTTTATAAGTTCCTTGTAGTAAAATGGGAATCCAAGACCTCTGCTGCCTCATCCTGTCTTCTCCCTTCCTCTTCTCCCCTGGGCTCAAGGCCTCACCATTTGTCCTTGTGAATTTGCTGCATTCTTCCAGGTGTCCGTGTCCTGGTGCAGGTTTCTGTCTGCTTGTGATAACTTCGGTGCATCGTTCCTTTTGCTTTCTTCACCACTATTTGTCCTACCATACTTGACTCCTCCTCTTCACTCCCACTCAAGCTATGATGAGTCATTTCCATGTCCACTCTGATGGCCACTCCAAACCTTGACTTTATTGATTCCAATTGCACTGTATGTTCATTTCACCCTACTGCAATTATGCCCTTCCAGAACTTGGTACCTACAGGTACCAGTGATCCAACTCCTAAGATTTTATGTCTCAATCTGCTACTCTCTAACTAGAATCTCCTGTCTTTCCTAGTGCCTCATCCATGATTCTCACAGAGTAACTGAATTCAAGACCTTATCAAGAACTATGGTCTGCAAACTCCCATTCATGTTCTTTATCTCGAAGCTTTTTCATCTTTTTTTTTTTTTTTTTCTGTATCCAGCTTAGGCACCAGGGCCTTTTACATCAATCACCTTGCCAATAACCTTGGCTTTCCTCCTTATCCTCTGGCACACTCACCTGAAAAATCACTAAAATGAAACAATGGTCTGACTTCTTTGTACATTAGCTTATGTCCCTGAAAACTACTGGACCAAATACATAGATGTCTTTTCTTCAGGGTTAAGCTAACATCTTCACCTTGATGTGGGTTTCATCTCCCTGTTGTCTTTCTCTTTTCCACCTCCTGCCCACCTTCTTTCGAAAATTACCACGTGGATTATTCCTTTCTTCTTCATAATTTTAGTTTCTTCCTTCCTTTTTTTTTTCTATTATATTATTTATTTTAATTCCAGGATAGATCACATACAGCATTATATTAGTTTCATATGTACAATATAGGGATCCAATAATTCTATACATTACAATATATTGAATATGCACTCATATCTCAGCTTTAAAAAATATCTTATTCTTGTTTCTCTCAACTTCAGCCTTTTCCCCCTCTTCATAGTTAAGTTTATAAAAAAAAAATTCCTCAAAATTAGTGACCTGTTCTCTTCCTATTCACTCTTGAAACAACTGGAATTCATTTCCTGACCCATTAACCACACTGGAACTCTTTAATCCACCAGAGACTTCCTTCTTGCTCAAACTCATGGACACTTTTGACAGCTAGAATCTTTTGAGTATTTTGCATCATAAGATATGGTGGGGCAGCTTCTCCAACTTGAAATACACAGAATCCTGGAGAATATCCCTAACATTCTCTCCTTTCTCAGGCTCTACATTTAGAGTCAAGTTTGATCCAATCTCTCCCAAACCCGTACCACCCATTTCTTCCCAGTCTACCTGCTGGGGCTTCATTCAGCATGTGCATATCAGTTTCCTTGCAGGTTTCTTCACTGCTCCTTGAGTCATCCACAGCCCCACTGACCCACACAATTGGTTGTAGACACGACAGACAGCTAGGGAACGCCGAGTGCATCCTGTCCTCCCCTGATAAAAGCAAGCAAACAAAACCCTTTACTCTCTTCTTATGGCCTTCAGAATAAAATCTCATCTCTAAACATAAATGAAAAAATGAAGTCCAGCTTTACGACTCACCTTTCTTCTCCCACCCCACTTCATTCTTGGGCTATGTGTGCGGTCATCCTAAAGGTCACCTGGTTTCCATGATATGCTCCAGTTTTCTCTCTCCCCAGAGCCTTCGTACAGGTCTTTGTTCTTTCTGCCTGGAACCTCTCTTCTCCACTTCATCATCCCTCCAGTCCCGTATCTCAAGAACCGCTGTTCATTTCTTCAACTGGTTAGTTTCCCCTTAGTCTCTAGGTCTCCCTTTCTTTTTCCTTTTCACTGGAGGTTTTGCATGTCTCTCTGCTGTTTAAATTGTTCTAAAATTCATTTTCAAATTGATGCTTGAATATGGAAATACAGTTCATTTTAACTTTTTGGCCTTTTATCCTTTGACATTGCTAAATTTATTTATGAGAATGAAAGATTTCTGCATATTTTTTGAGATAGTTTCTTACATATTTAGTATTATGTTTTCCTTAAGTATTTGCTAGAGTTTAATTAGGACAACATCAGGGCCTGGATTTTTCTTTATGAGAAAGTTACTACAAATTTAAACTTTTTAATAAATCTAGTGCTACTTATATTTTCTATTGCTTCTTTAAAGTTGTTTACTAATTAGATTATTTTAAGGTATAAAATTTATTGGCATAAACGTATTCATAATAATCTCTTACTATCTTTTTAAGGTCTTTTTGTAATTATAGCTACAATTCTATTTTTTTTAATTTTTTATTTTTTATAAACATATATTTTTATCCCCAGGGTACAATTCTATTTTTATCCCTCTTTCTTTCCTGTCATTGATAACTTGTATTTTTTTTCACTTTTATTAATCCGGATCTGTCTTGTTGACATTTGCCTAAATATTTTATATCTTGTTAATCTTTGTTTTCTAGTTCATTAATTACTACTTCTTTTAATTCCTCCCTTCCTCCTTTAGACTTAAATTGTTCTTTCTCTAGCTTCTTAAAATGAAAAATTAAATATTTTATTTACAAGTCCTTTCTCTTTTCTAATACAAACATTTAAATTATAAATTTCCCTCTGAACTCTATTAGCTGCATGTTATAAACTTTGCTATGTTTGTTTTTATGTTTTCCAGTTTAAATTACTATTTTCATCATGGTTCCTTGGATGTATGTTCAATTCCTAAATATGTGGACTTTTTTGTATGTCTTATTTATACTGGCTTCTCATTTAATACTGTTATAGTCACAAAATGTGCTTTGTAAGGTGGTTTCTTTTTTTTTTTTTTTTTTTTTTTAGAGAGAGAGAGAGAGCAAAAATGGTGGAGGTGGCAGGGTGAGGGGGTGTGCAGGAGAGAATCTTAATTAGGCTTCACCACCAGCATGGAGACTGACATGGGGCTCTATCTCATGACCCTGAGACCATGATCTGAGCTGAAATCAAGAGTCAGACACTTAACTGACTGAACCACTCAGATGCCCTGCTTGTAAGATTTTAATTTTTTTTTAATTTTTTATTTTTTATAAACATATATTTTTATCCCCAGGGGTACAGGTCTGTGAATCACCAGGTTTACACACTTCACAGCACTCACCAAAATAGAACTGCCCTATGACCCAGCAATTGCACTATTGGGTATTTACCCTAAAGATACAAACGTAGTGATCCAAAGGGGCACGTGCACCCGAATGTTTATAGCAGCAATGTCCACAATAGCCAAACTATGGAAAGAACCTAGATGTCCATCAACAGATGAATGGATCAAGAAGATGTGGTATGTAAGATTTTAATTTTTGAAATATATTTAGAATTTGTGGTTTCCTGTATGGACTTAGTATATGCAGTTAAAAAAGAAATGTATTTTTTGGTTATTTTGTACACTGTGCTATAAATACATAGGGTCAAGTCATGCTCGACTTTTTATATCTTCTGTGTTCACTTAATTTTTTCCTACCTTTTATTAATTACTCAGACCCACTTGATATCCAATGCATTCTTAATGGCCTTTCATTGAGGTAGGTCATCCTATTTGGTCTTTGGGTGTTGGCCCCTGTTATTGCTGATGCAATTTGTGAGAACTGGTTTCCAGGATGTGCTAGAACAGGCTGTTCTCTGTTGTGGCTTCTTCTTAGGTGGTCAACACTTTCTTTCCATTCCTGTCTTCTTGCTGTGAATCTTTCAGTCTGCTGTGTTTGTTTGTTTGTTTGTTTTTGTATTTCTTTTCAGTGTTCCAGAATTCACTGTTTATGCACCACCCCGCTGCTCCATTCAATAAGTGCCCTCCATAATACCCACCACCAGGCTCCCCCAGCCTGCCACCTCCCCACCCCTTCAAAACCCTCAGATTGTTTTTCAGAGTCCAGTCTGTTGGTTCTTTTGACCTGTCTCAGGCTTCCAGGCTGTCGTGTAAGAACATCTATACCTTTGTGACTCCATGTTTAGTCAAGGGATCCTATTTTGGAGCTGTCATTTCTTCCTATTCATTAACATTTTTTTCTACTCTCACGAGATAAGGATGTGGGGTATAAAATTCTCATGACTAGCTGTTTTTTCTGAATTAAGTTAAAAACCTACCTTTAAGGTAAAACAAACAAACAAACACTAACTGCTTTCTGAGCTCTTTTTCTTCCCTCTGGGGCAATGGAATCTCAGGCTCAAAAAACCAGATCAATGGAGAATTTGAATAATCACAATTAAATCACAATAAAAATATAAAGGAGGGTTTATTTAAATAGTAAGTACATAAAAAAAAAGCCATCCAATTATGAAGAAAACATAACTGTATTGTGTATTTTGGTAATTGCTCCAGTAAAGAAAAATAGACTCTTTGACCCTGAAGCCTGAAATCTGTGAGTGGCAAGGGTTTCAAACAAGCTTGTATATCCTTCTCTAGGAATCAATCACTACTGAATATGCATATTCTATGACATTGAAAAATTATAATACTTTCAATAATCTTACTCAGTTTTAAGTTTTATTATTCTCCTATAGATAATATTTGGATATCTTAACAATAGTTATGAAGCAGGATTCAAATGTTATAAATGCATGAATGTGGAAATAATTTTAGGGCTGACAATAGCCAGTAAGTGGAACTAGTGTGGGAGGAGACGCAAAGGACTTTCCCTTCCTTGTTCTAGACAGTGGAGATGTATGAGATGCGATCTAATAGCTAAAGAGAAAATGGATGAAGAAATGGGAGTTTAAGAATTTAAGAATTTTATTTAAGAATTTTATTTTTATTTTACTTTTTCCTAAACATTTATTTATTTGAAAGAGAGAGAGCACACATTCAGAGGGGTAGAGGGAGAGGGAGAGAGAGAAAAAATCCTCAAGCATACTCCCGCTGTGTGAAACCTGACTCAGGACTGGATCCCAGGACCCCGAGATCATGATCTGAGCTGGAACCAAGAGTCAGACACTTAACCTACTGCACCACCCAGGTGTCCCCCAAGGGTTTTATTTTTTATTCTTATTTTTTAAAAGATTTTATTTACTTATTTGACAGAGATCACAAGTAGACAGAGAGGAGGAAGCAGGCTCCCCGCTGAGCAGAGAGCCCAATGCGGGGCTGGATCCCAGCACCCTGGGATTATGGCCTGAGCTGAAGGCAGAGGCTTTAACCCACTGAGCCATCCAGGTGCTCCAAGGATTTTATTTTTAACTGTGAAATAATAACTAGAATATTTAGACTAGTAACAAGAAGAGTAGATAGAGGAGGAATAATATTAAGTAATATTATTCTTAATATTATATATTATATATTATATTAATATTAATATATTAACATTATAGGAGGAATAATATTAAGTAATATTATTCTTAATATTATATATTATATGTTATATTAATATTAATATACTTAATATTAATAATATTAAGTAAACTAATGTTTTCCTGTTTTACATAGAGAGCCAATATTTAAACAATACTTCTAGCTTAAGAAATAGAGCTGTGAGTATACTCTTTGGAATTGTGAGAGCTATCAACTTTATCAAAATAAGACAGTTGTAAGGGAAATTAAATGGGGAGTGGGAATGTAAAGAATTGGGGTGAAATATTTTAAATGTCCTCGTATCCTCTTTTTGGATTGATTTTTAATGTGTGAACACCTTGATTTTATTATATTAAAGTAAAAAAAAATTCCAAATGCTTCTATAATATATAATACCTAATCTCATTTTGCCATTTTTTAATCTTATCACAATATTTTATAGATAAATTTTCTTTAAAAATAATTTTGAGCATCTGCAAGTTTATCTCTGCAAAAATATAATCCCTACCAGATGTTTTCCTCTGGCACTGGGCCCAGAGATATTAATGGAATTATAATGGAGAAGGTCTTGAGCAAATGTATTTGTCAATCTGGCTGTGCTCTCGATCTTAAATTGTCTAAAGCGGATGATAGGGTGGCATTAAGTAAAACTGCTGTGGGGCCTCAGCAATTTGTCTGAACATCTGGTTGATTCTGTTCTCTTCTCTCTGCTTCAAAAGCCAAGTTTGTTCTTATACCATATTATATAACCCGAGATTAAGATTGGTTTTGCAGGGGATTTTAAAACTCTATTTCCATATATATTTGAATATGAACTATCCCTTGGGTTCTTATAATCTCACATTTTCCTTGTTCCTCTCTACTTGTACCTCCTTTTTAATCTTTTTCCCGCCTTGGCAGGATCAAAGAAAAGTAGTAATTAATTGCTGAAAATATATTCAAATGCCATCAAAGAAGACAAACAAGGATCAGACTATCATTTTCAGCATTGTTTTTGAACCAGATTTAATTCTACATTATTTTAATCCACTCTCTACAGTTTTGTATAGTCAGTTGTTATAGTGATATACTAAGACAAGACACTAATAGTTAGGTGCCTCCAGGCTCCCCACAAACTCTTTAATGCCTCTTGGAGATGGCTGTCTGAATTCTCATGATATTAGGCCCCACACCTCAATCTTGGATAGAAGAAAACTCATTTTATCATTCTTGTTTAAAGGTAATAGAAGGGAATAGCAGAAAGAATTTGATGGTGCATTTTTTATACTTTTCTCCTTATCATTCTATTCTCTCCCAAAAGATCATAAGCTTTTTAAAAACAGGAATGGATTTTGACTCTTATTTATAATTCTTTAGTTGCCTTGGTCATACTATAATTTCTAGAAACATTGAAGATGAATTCATTTATAATAACTAAAGCTACCACTGATTTCTAAATCGGTTTGATTAGTATGTAGTATAAAAGCACACAATTTTTCTTGTCTTAAGAAATAGTGGTCTTCTAGCTTTCACTTAGGATACAGAATGTTGGAAAGATTATTTTTCCCACCACAATAAGGAAAACCCAGGTCATATTAAAAAATCACAATTTTATCAAATTCAAAGAGATGAGGTTGCAAAGTAAGTATCTAGCCTTAAACCTAAGGAAAGGCAGGTATATTAAAGGGGAGATGGAACAGGAAATGACTAACCTTTACAAAACAGGGAAGGAAGACTTGTCCTCCATTTAAGTGGAAAAGAAAAATTCAGCTAACATGTTTAATTAATTGTTAGTCTCAGTGTAGGATAATGTAAGACTCCTGGGTTCTGGACACAAAGGGAGTTTTCAACCTTTCAGAGGTTCTTCTTCCTGGATTTTCACCAAGAAATCATGGAAAATACTAATCACAGGACAGGGATCATAGAAAGCATACCTTGCAGTGCAGGCCTAAAGACTCAAACACTTGTAACTAATGGCCAAACAGAATAAGTGGTATTCATATGTGAGGCATAAATGGTCTTTACTTCAATGTATATTGTCCTATACATTATATCTGGCTTTCCAACAAAAAGTGTCCATCATACACAAAAAAAGTCAGGGAAGAAAGAAACACAAACCAACACACTATTAAGAGGCAAAATAGTCAACAGAACCAGACTCTGATAAGAACCAGATATTAGAGCTATGAGACAGGGAATTAAAAATTACTATAATTAATATGTTAACAAAAACCTTGTAGAGGGGTATCTGAGTGGCTCAGATGGTTAAGCATCTGCCTTCAGCTCAAGTCGTGATCACTAGGTCCTGGATCAAGCCCCACATGGGGCTCCCTGCTCAGGGGGAGTCTGCTTCTCCCTCTTCCTCTGTCCCTCCCCGTGCTAGAGCTCTCTCTGTCTCTCTGTCTTTCAAGTGAATAAATAAATCTTTAAAAAAAAACTTTTGTGGAAAACTTGCATGGATCCATGGAGGAATTTCAGCAGAGAGATGAAAACTATAAAGGAGGCTAGAATTGAAATAAAGTAACAGAAATGAAGCATTCTTTTGATTAATTCACTAGAAGATGCAACAATCCTAAGGAATGTAAAAATCAATGAACTGGTCAATACAAATCTACTGAAATATAATGAGAAAAGATAATAGAAAAATAAAAACAAGACAAAGAATTTAAGCACTATAGGATAGCATCCAAATGTCTAAGTATCATATGTGTAACTTGAATCCTAGAATGCAAAAGGAAAGGTAATGAAACATATGAATTATTTAAAGATGTAATGATTGATAACTTTCCAAAAATAACATAAAACATAAACCACTGATCTAGAAAACTCAGAGAATACCAAGAGGGATAAAAACACATGCACACACATTCACATACATCATATTCAAACTGCTAAAAATCAAAGAAAAGAGGTAATCTGTAAAGATTGACAACAACAACAAAACAAAACAAAAAAATCCAAAAACCAAACCACTCCTCCCAAAAAGTCCACCCAAAACATACACAGAAGATCAATGTTAGAAATAAGACAGACTCTTCATTAGAAACTATGCAAGCTAGGGTGTCTGGGGGCGCTCAGTTGGTTCAGTGTCTGTCTTCAGCTCAGGTTATGATCCTGGAGTTTCAGGATGGAGTCCAGCATCAGGCCTCCTGCTCAGCAAGGAGACTATCACCCTCTGACCCTACCCCTTCCTGCTTTCTTTCTCTCACACACTCTCTCTCAAATAAATGATTAAAATCATGTAAGCTAGAAGACAAGAAAGGAGTATCTTCAAAGTACTGAGAATCAGAAGGCTAACACAGATTTCCACATCCAGTGAAAATAACTTTACAGATAAGACCTAAAAAAAGATAATTCTTGATCAATAGAACTACACTAGAAGACATAATAAAAGAAATTATTTAGGCAGACAAATATTATATTACACAGGAACCTGGATCTACAAAGAAGTTACAAAGTTCTCCAGAAATAATTAATATGAAAGTAAATATAATTTTTTTCTTATTTGTACTTGCTTTAAACACTAATTATCTGCAAAATAAAAATAAAAGGAATGTATTTTGGGTTTGTAGAATATTCAGAAGCAAAATATAGGATAAAACAGCACAAAAGGCAAGATGGAATCCCTGGATTGTAAGGTTCTTATAATTATGTAGAATGATATGATATTATTTGAAGTTACTATAATTTATTGCTGATATATTATAAACTCAAGGACAAAAACTAAAACATCTAAAAAATGTATGAAATGGAGGCACATGGGTGGCTCAGTGGGTTAAAGCCTCTGTCTTAGGCTCAGGTCATGATCCTGGGGTTTGGGGATCGAGACCCGCATCGGGCTCTCTGCTCAGCGGGGAGCCTGCTTCCTACTCTCTCTCTGCCTGCTTCTCGGCCTACTTGTGATCTCTGTCTGTCAAATAAATAAATAAAATCTTTTAAAAAAATGTATGAAATGAAACTAATAGTAGAGATTAAATAGATTGATAATTGTCTATACTGAAAGATCCCAAAGAATTCTCAAAAATCTATTAGAACAAATAAATGGAAAGTTTCAGAGTAGAAGGTCAGTCTATAGATCATTCTATATAATATTAATAAGCAATGAGAAATTGAATTTTAAAAATATCATTTGTAGTAGCACCAATAAACATAAAATACTGGGGTACATACCTAACAAAATATGTGTAGGGGCTGTATGCTGATAACCACAAAACCTTAGAAAAAAGAAAAGAATACCTAAACAGATGATGAGCTATATCATGTTTATTTATGGGAAGGCTCATTACTGTTCAAATATGTCAGTTTTCCTCAAACTTATCTGTAGATTCAACACAATCAAAATCCCAGCAAGATTTTGTTTGTTGTTGAAACTGACAACCTGATTCTATAGTTATCTGGTAGGGGAAATATATTTTGCCTTATAATTATAAATACAATACAAAATGTAAAGAGTTACAGTATTTTGAAGGGGAACAAATTTAGAAGTTTCACTCTGTCTGATTTTAAAACTTGATATAAAGCTGCAATAATTCAAAAACAGTGGCAAATACAGAGTCCAGAAACAGAGAATGGGTGGAATTTTCAACAAAAGGTACTAAGTAATTACTAGGTAATTATATATTGATATACAAAAAAGAGGAAAAAACCCCAAACATTTACCCATACCCATGTACCAAATGCAAAAGTTAATTCAAGATTGATCATATATTCAAATGGAAATGGAAAAGTATAAAGCTTCAAGGAGAAAACAGGAGAAAACCATTGCGTCTTGGGTTAGGCAGAGACTTCTTAGATACAATGCCAAGAACATGATACATGAAAGGGTAAAACTGAAAAATTTGGCTTCTTCATCATTAAACACTTCCATTCATCAAAATATTGTTAAAAGAAGAATGAAAAGTGAAAGACCAAGAGAAAACATTTGTAAATCTTGTATCTGCCAAAGGACTTATATCCCGATATAGTAGGCAGAATTCTAAGATGTTCTGCAGGGTTTTTGCCCCTTGATGCATACATACTATATATTCTTTCCCTTTGACTATGGCCATGGCCATTTAATATGATGAGATAGCCCCTTGTTTGGATAACACATTAAGGGAAATGTGATGAGACAACCGCTTTGGCACTAGGATCCCATCACAGAGAATGGAGAGAGCTTCTGAGTAAGCAGCCAGATTGTTAGGATGCTACTTGGCTAGGACTTCAGAATGGCCTTTACGAGCTGAGAGCAGCCCCAGCCAAGACCCGACAAAGAATCAGGATCCCGATCCCACTTATATTAGCTGGAAACTGAATTCGGCCAACAACCTGAATGAGTTTGGATGCGGATCCAGAGCTCCAGATCAGATGAGATTAGAATGCAACAGCTGACACCTTAAATTAGCATGTACGACTATAAGCAGAGAACCCAGACTTTTGACACACAGAAACTAAGTGATAATAAATGGGTGTTGTTACCAAGTTAGTGGTAATATACACAGCACTAGGAAACAAATATACCACAAGATATGAAAAATACACAAAACCAATAATAAATGACCTAATTAAGGTTTGGCAAAAGATTTGAACAAATACTTTCTAAGTCAACATCGTTAATCATTAAGGATGCAAAATAAAACCACCAATGAGTGATATACGACCAAATATTTATCAGACAAACAAATAAAAAGTTTTCTATAAACACCAAGCAATGGTGAGGACTCTCATACATTGACTATGAAAATGAAAAATGATATAGTCCCTTTGGAGAGCAGTTTTGTAATTTCTAATAATTATGCACTTATCATAGAACCCAGAAATTCCACTCAAGGGAAATGAAAGCTGAAGTTTACATAAAAACCTGTACTTCGTGGTTAATAGTGGCTTTTCTCAATATTACCCAAAACTAGAAATAAACCAAATGTCCTTTAGCTGGTCTATTAGCTTTCTTTTGGTGCTGCAAGAAATTGCCACAATTTTGGTGGCTTAAAATAACACGGATTGATCATTTTACATTTCCGGTGGACAGAAGTCTACTTAGCTCTGTCTCCAGGCTAAGATCAAAGTGTTGGCAGGCCTGTATTCCTTTCTGGAGATTCTAGGGGAAAATGTATTTTCTTAGTGATTTGCGTCTTGGAAGACCCCAGCTCCATGTGGTAGAAGACTGAGGTCTAGTTTTCTTGCTGGCGGTCAGCTGCGTTCCACTGTAGCTCCAAGAGGCTCCTCTCCCGCATTCCAGAACCAGGAACAGGGCAGCAAATCCTTCTGACACTGCCATCTCTTTGATCCACATAATTATATTTGTCCCAGGATTACCTTCCCATTGCAAGACCTGTAACTTAACTGCATTAGCGAAGTCTCTTTTTACCATATAAGGTAACATACTTAGTTTTTAAGGATTAGGGGCATGGCTATTTTTAGGGAGACATTAACCTACCTACCACAATTGGTAATGAATAAATACAATGTAATAAATGCATATATAATGGAATGCTACTCAGAAAATTAGAAGGAAATGAGTTGATATTTACAAGATGAATAAATTTTAGAAGATTTTGCTAAGTAAAGGAAACCAGATTCAAGAGTCTGCATATTATCTTCCTCCATTTATTTGATATTCTGGAAAAGGCCAAACTCCAGATACAGAAAACAGACCAGAGATTGCTCAGATCTGGGGACTAGTGGAGGACATTGGGAAGAGGATGTCCTTGAGGGGCTGGGGCTACGCTATGTTCCAGTCATGGCAGTCACAGAACTGTTTGCATTTGTATTTGCATAACTGTATGCTAGAAACTGTATTAACATTATACCTTAATCAAATGAGCATTTTTTAAAAATTTTTTATTTTTTTATAAACATGTATTTTTATCCCCAGGGTACAGGTCTGTGAATCAGCACTCAACAAAGCACATACCCTCCCCAATGTCCATAACCCCACCCCACCTTCTCCCAACCCCACTCCCCCCAGCAACCCTCAGTTTGTTTTGTAAGATTAAGAGTCACTTATGGTTTGTCTCCCTTCCAATCCCATCTTGTTTCTCAAATGAGCATATTTTTAACTGAGAATTTTATGTAAAATTTACATCCATGGAGGAAAAAAAGCAGAAGTCCAACTCCATCAATACCTGTAGATAAAAAGAATAGGCTTCTAAAACCACAAGGAAGTGTAACAGATATTGAAGAATTTGTGGATGATCACATGACACATTTGAAGATGTAAAATTCCCACGAAATAATGCACAGAATGTCTATATCTGAGACAGACATAGAATAAGATGGAAAACAACCCAGACTAAGAAAATAAAAATATAGAAGCCAAAGATAGCACTAGACAAATATCTGCCATTATAGCTCTCATCTATTTATCTATCTACCTATCTACCTGTCTATCTTTATGAACAAATATGTTACATAATAAACAAAATTTTAATGAATTAGGAGAAAAACAAACAAACAAAAAACACCCTGTCATTTATTTAAAATAGAGTATCTTCTATATATAAATGCAATATCCTTTTAAAACCCAAAACTAATAAAACTGGAGAACCAGATAGTTCCTTCAAACAAAGAAGAAGGCAAATGAGCACAAACATAATGATCATGGTGCTGACAGCCATGTTCAAAACTGCACGTGTATGTCTGGTAGATGTCTGTAACTCAGCTCAGAGTCTCAATGTGGGAATTAAAGGAATACTCCAGGGGTGCCTGAATGGCTCAGTGGGTTAATCCTCTGCCTTCAGCTCAGGTCATGATCTCAGGGTCCTGGGATTGAGCCCTACATCGGGCTCTCTGCTCAGCAGGGAGCCTGCTTCCTCCTCTCTCTCTGCTTGCCTCTCTGCCTACTTGTGATCTCTCTATCTGTCAAATAAATAAATAAAATATTTTTAAAAAAGGAATACTTCAATATAGACATGTAAATACTTTGTGGTGGGTGCTGAGACAGAGAGTAAAGTTTGTTTCTCTGTGGCCTCGGGATAGAGAGAAACTATCTAGTGAATATTATGATGTTTAGAGTACAAAATGAAGAAATTTCCATCATGATAGATTTCCTAATGTTTGAGAGCCTGCTCTGTGCACAGTACAATGAGACATAGAGTAGTCATATGAGGCTGGCATCTAGAATTTCAAGTCCTGCTCTAGGTACTGAAAACACAGTGATGAAAACTGGCAAACTCCCTAACTTTTTGTAAAGAGAGACAATCAAGAACTAAACAAACTCAGGGTTGATATTAATATGTTCTATGCTGGAGACTATGAAGAAAGTAAGCATGGTGCTATCACGCTGATGGATTGATGAAATAAACCAACTACTATTCATTGAAATGTGACTTTTACATATCATGTGTCATTATAAGTCTTTTCAGATACTGCAGTCCACAAAATCAATGAAGTTTCTATCCTCTTAGACTTTACATTCTAATGAGAGGATATAAAAACCAACATATTGACTGCCGTTTTACATTGGGTGACAAGAGAAGTTCTCTGTAGGGGAAGTATATCTACTGTGAAGCCTTGATGGTGTAGGAGACATCCATTTAAATACCCATGGCATTCCAAGTAGAAAGGGTACTTGATCAAACCACCTGTGGGAAGAAAGTGTTTGTTCCTGGGGGATTATGAGAAAGTCAGTGCTCCTACAACCCAGTTGAGCAAGAGCACTGATGCACAAGAAGTAAGAAAGTCTGGTGGACCTTTCCCAGATCTGGGTTTTAGTATCAATAATGGGAAGCTACTGATGTGTTATAATGTCAAAAAGGAATGGAAGCTAGTAGATCTTAAAATGATTATTTTGTTCTGGGGATAATGGGCTGAAGTAGTGAAAAGTGGTAGAAAGGAGGCAACTTAGAAGGTTTTTATGGTAGTTGGTACTACTCACTATCATAAGTGACTTTGATGAGAGTCCTGGAACTGGGTGGGGACACAGACATAGGTGGATATGTTCATTTCTTTGCTTGGTTGGTTATAGTAGACATGTTGTCAGATATGCCAAATGACCTTCTCCATATCAGAAGCTAGTAAGTGATGGGTCAGCATTTAAACTCAGTTTAAATCTCTTCACTCAATGCCAGGAAAGATAGTTGAATTCAACATCTGTACACATGTCAAATATTACTTCTTAGTCCCAGGATCAAGCAAAAGTATTGCTGGCTTCATTTCAATTTTTCTTTCTAAAAATTATTTATTTATTTATTTAATTTCTTTTCAGTGTTCCAGAATTCATTGTTTATGCACCACACCCAGTGATCCATGCAATACATGCCCTCCATAATACCCACCACCATGCTCACCCAACCTCCCACCCACCTCCCCTCTAAGACCCTCAGAATGTTTTTCAGTGTCCACAGTCTCTCATGGCTCATCTCCCCCTACAATTTCCCCCAACTCCCTTCTCCTCTCCATCTCCCCATGTCCTCCATGTTATATCTTATGCTCCACAAATAAGCAAAACCATATGATAACTGACTCTCTCTGCTTGACTTATTTCACTCAGCATAATCTCTTCCATCCATGTTGATACAAAAGTTGGGTATTCATCCTTTCCGATGGAGACATAAAACTCCATAGTATATATGGACCACATCTTCCTTAACCATTAGTCCGTTGAAAGGCATCTTGGTTCTTTCCACAGTTTGGTGACTATGACCATTGCTGCTATGAACATTGGGGTACAGATGGCCCTTCTTTTCACCACATCTGTATAGTGGGGTAAATACCAACTAGAACAATTGCAGGGTCATAAGGAAGCTCTATTTTTAACTTCTTAAGGAATCTCCACACCTTTTCCCAAAGTGGCTGCACCAACTTTCATTCCCACCAACCGTGTAAAAGGGTTACCCTACTTCACATTCTCTCCAACACACGTTGTTTACTGTCTTGTCAATTTTGGCCATTCTAACTGGTGTAAGGTGGTATCTCAATGTGGTTTTGATTTGAATCTCCCTGATGGCTAGTGATGATGAACATTTTTTCATGTGTCTACCCAGAGCTAGACACCCAAGAGGTATGAAAGATGGATGTTTTGGATCCCAGGTGGCATAAAGCCTTGGCTCAGTTGACTTAACATGTTCTGACTTGTGCAAAAGAAAGACAACCATGTGAAGAATGGAGAAAGAGCATGTATTTTTGTTTGTTTGTTTGTTTAATTAACATATAATGTATTATTTGTTTCAGGGGTACAGATCTGTGATTCATCGCTATTACACAATTCACAGGACTCACCATAGCACATACCCTCCCCAGGGTCCATCACACAGCCACCCCATCCCTCTCCTCACCTTCCTCTCCAGCAACCCTCAGTTTGTTTCCTAAGATTGAGAGTCTCTTATGGTTTAAGGTGGAGGCTGAAAAGTTTAGTCAAGAATGTGTTTAGCATAGAATGTCTGATGGGCTGTTGAATGAATGGAGCTTAATGTCAACAGTCACCTGGGTTAGAGATAAATAACTTGAGGAATCATCACCATATGGAAAAGGTTTATAAATTAGAAGGTAGTGATTGTTGGGCTTTGGAAACAAGTTTAAAAACTGTAGTGAGCCTTATGAACTGTCTTCAACTTCACTCTTTGGAATAAAGTGACTTGTGCCAGGAGAGCCTGTTGATGTGGTAAGTTTCTAAGGAAATATTCTCTCTGCTGAGCAAGGTTAGTTATAGAGAATTTCAGGGTTTATATTTGTCATATCTAAATGGCATTTCTTTCAAGCACATAAATGGTCTTTACTGACAGGAAGCTGTGCAAATGTTCCCCTTTCACAATTTACTGAAATTGCTGGTTATTTTTAGAGAGAGTCAGGCATTAGTGAACTCAATGCTGGAAACAAGTCTTTGATAAACTGACAGTTTAAAATTCAACATAAATTGCACCATTTCCAATACCAATAATTCTAGCAGACTTTTACATTGTGTGTTATAATTTTCAATAACATTTAAAAACTCAAGAATTTGGAGTGTTACTAAGGCAACCATGACCCTGGTTTTATAAATGGGTAAGCTGAGGCACTGGAGAGTGAAGAGACTTTTTCAAGGCCCGAGAGAAACTAACAAAGTGCCAAACTCACTGACTCTTATCAGCTCTTCTCATTGTACCATTTTCAGTCCCCTTAATAAAGATGAGAGTACTCTTATTATGTATTCAGTGAGCAAATAAAGACATGACCATATTTTAATTTTAATAATTTATGATTCTTCATAATGTTACAGACCTATGTTCTAGAAGATATTAGATACATTCTGAAAATTTGGGTGATACATTTTTTTTTCCTTAATAAGAATGCTAGGCTTATAAGCTGATGGGAAATCAGACTATAGTGGAGGTGCAGTAGAGGTAGAAAATTAGTCATCCCTTATTGATAATATAGTCTGGAACTCAGGAAATGACAGTGAATTTTGTTTTTCCAGTGGCTTTTAAGTGATGCTGCAAATTCCTAACACTAAAACAGATGATTGACTAAATCATCTAAAACAGATGATTCATATACTTGCTTGAACTTCCCTTTAAGAAATATGATGGTTAAAAGCTATCAGGTAAGACTGTAGCTATTGACTAATATTGTTTTAATAAAACCAAAGAGTTATTTTTGAGCCTATACTATATTTTTGGTCCTCTAAAGCCATATTAAGATGATCCCCATGGAATTAACAGCTAATCAGAAAAGTACTTGCTCTAGAAGCAACCAAACTTCTTTCCTAAATATGCAGAAGACAATGATAAATACAAAAGCTCCCAAAAGGGCAACTGAGAGGGTCAGGGCATGTTTTGGTAGTCTTCTTCATGTCCAAGGCCTCCATGCCTCAATCTCTTCTCCTGTGCTTTTAAATGCTGCAAAGAGCTGGGATAAAGTTATCAAGATATGTGTGTTTGCAAAGATAAACTCTAAATGGATGAAAGACCTCAAAATTATACAGGAATCCATCAAAATCCTAGAGGAGAACATAGATAGTAACCTCCTCATCATCGGCCACAGCAACTTCTTTGAAGACACATCTCCAAAGGCAAAGGATACAAAAGTTAAAATGAACTTTTGGGACCTCATCAAGATAAAAAGCTTCTGCACAGCAAAGGAAACAGTCACCAAAACAAAGAGGCAATCCATGGGATGGGAGGATATATTTGCAAATGACTGCAGATAAAGGGCTGATATCCAAGATCTGTAAAAAACTTCTCAAACTCAGCACGTATAAAACAAATAATCAAGTAAAAAAATGGACAGAAGACATGAACAGACACCTCTCTGAAGAAACATACAAATGGCTAACAGACACATGAAAAAATGTTCATCATCATTAGCCATCAGGGAAATTAAAATCAAAACCACATTGAGATACTATCCTATGCCAGTTAGAATGGCAAAAATTGACAAGGTAAGAAACAACAAATTTTGGCAAGGTTGTGGAAAAAGGGGAACCATCTTACACTGTAGGTGGCAATGCAAGTTGGTACAACTACTTCAGGAAACAGTGGAAGTTCCTCAAAAGGTTAAAAATAGAGCTATCCTGATTGATATATTTAGACTTTATTTTGCTTATAAATTTAACTTATCATTTTTTTTAGATTTTATTTATTTCTTTGGCAGAGACAGATCACAAGTAGGCAGAGAGGCAGGCAGAGAGAGAGGACGAAGCAGGCTCCCTGCAGAGCAGAGAGCCCGATGAGGGGGCTCCATCCCAGGACCCTGGGATCATGACCTGAGCCGAAGACAGAGGCTTAACGTACTGAGCCACCCAGGCAACCCCTAACTTATCATTTTTAATAATACTTTGTTCTCACCTTCAAGCAGCACTATATAGAATTTTGGGGGATCTGGTAAAACAAACAAAAAAAACCGAACCCAGACCTTTAAAAATTGTGAATACCGGGGCGCCTGGGTGGCTCAGTGGGTTGGGCCGCTGCCTTCGGCTCGGGTCATGATCTCAGGGTCTTGGGATCAAGTCCCGCATCGGGCTCTCTGCTTAGCAGGGAGCCTGCTTCTCTCTCTCTCTCTCTCTGCCTGCCTCTCCATCTACTGTCAAATAAATAGATAAAATCTTTAAAAAAAAATTGTGAATACCTATCAAACACTTACTAAATAACAACAACTTTTAAGGCTTTTTACACTCATTTTAAAATGTAATTCCTGACCCTTCAAAGTAGAAATTATTATTATCCTCATTTTTGCAGATAAGACATTGATTTTTTATTGTTTACAAGGGATTCTGTTGGAGGAAAAATAGCATTCTGATTACCTTTTTTGGGACATACTAGATATAATATAATTGGTTTGTAGGATAAGGAGATTAGTCTATTGCAGAATCCAGGGTCAGGACCAGATAAGGTTGAACTCTATAAGCAGCAAAGAGCACAGGCTAAAATTGAGATTGAGTTACAGATCAGAGTCTGAATTTATAGTTCAGGATAAAAGCAGTGAAGAGATAGAGTATAGGGATGTAGGGAGGAGGGCCAAAATATATAACCTCATTTTATATATGGGAGACTTGACTCTGACCAACCTAACCAGTCTCCCTTCTCCTAATTTGAACATATGCTGGGAACAGGACTAGCCAATGGCTACCATTTTTCCTCCCTTGGGCATGCCTGAAATTTCATGATCGAGAGGACCTTTATTGCCCTCAGTATGAGAATTTGAGTACCTTGCCTAAAGTCACACGGACAGTAACTGGAAAGTAACTGGCAAGGACAGTAACTGGCAAGGTAACATATTGTTTTCTGGGGCCCAGAATAGTGAAGTTGAGTGACAACAGTATGTCTAACACAGCTACTTGAATTGTTCATACCTGAGTTTCCTCATTTCCTAAGTACTACACTTTGGAGATCAAATAGTCAAGCATGATTTGATGAATTTAATGGACTCAGCTTTTCTCTTTCAAATTGTAGTTTCCCTTTTGCAAGCTGTACAAACTAGATTCATCAGTGTCGGTTTCTGGGTCTACTATATTTGTGTTCTTTCTATTTAAAGTACAGCCAAGATACACAGATAAACTTCCTTTTAAGAGGTTTGTTTTTCTTTGCTGAGATGAAGCCTGTGTGTTTTATTTACCACTGCCACCCAGCCATTTCCAATTGCATTCTTTGGGTCCTTTCTCCCTTGTTTATAATACCATTCAATTTAGAACAGCATATTTAGTTAATATGATTTATCTTCCTCAAAATTAATGAAAATGAGAAGACTGAAAGCAGTGTTGAGCTCTTTGACAGCTCATTCTAACTCAAAATATTGATCAAATCAATCTTTGTGTTATTTTATTGTACAAGAAACTTTGTTGGAGGCAAAATAGCATTCTTATTACTTTTTTTTTGCAACATACTAGAAATAATATAATTGGTTTGTAGGGTAAGGAGATTAGTCTATTGCAGAGTCCAGGGTCAGGACCAGATAAGGTTGAACTCTACAAGCAGCAAAGAGCATAAGGTAAAATTGAGAT
The DNA here is from genome assembly GCF_022355385.1 of Mustela nigripes. Lineage (NCBI taxonomy): Eukaryota > Metazoa > Chordata > Mammalia > Carnivora > Mustelidae > Mustela > Mustela nigripes. The sequence goes on along the minus strand of NC_081563.1, from coordinate 12,171,464 downwards.
TAAGTTACCAGATAAGAGTGTGGATTTATAGTTCAGGATAAAAGCAGTGAGGAGATAGAGTGTAGGGATGTAGGGAGGAGGGTCCAGATATATAACCCCATTTCTGGTCAACCTAACCAGTCTTCCTTCTGATTTTAATATGTACTGGGAGTAGGACTAGCAAATGACTATCATTTTCCCCCCAGGAATGCCTGCAATTACATGATTTAGAGGACTTTTATTGCTTCTCAGTACGATGTCAGTTATATATGTAAACATGTTGGTTGGAAATGCTGCCTCATAAGACAAGCGTTTCTGGATAGCATGATACCAATGTAAATTCTGATGCTTCATCACTCTGGGGAGTGTGAGGAATGTTATTTGTTCCATGAAACTCGACAACTAACTAAACCCCTCACCAGTCTACAAAATTACCAGGCTTTGTGCATTTGGATACTATAAGGCTTTGACAGTGATGGCAGAACAGGAATGAAATAGGAAGGCATTTGACCAAAAATGGTCAAATTTGCATCCAGTTTTCATAAATCTTAAGGATGCCAATATCAGATGGTGTGATTGACATCCTAAGGTTTTTCCTTTATAGTGACATAATGTAAAAGTGGCTTCCAAGATCCTTTAATCATAATTTTGAAGCTTGGGAACCTATATGTGCATTTGCCTTAACATAGTATGAGAGTGCAAGACAGACCTACAAAATCAGTGGTAAAATGCAATTGTATTTAGGACTAGCCTTTCTGTAGAATATAAAATAATTATTGAGAGGCCATTGAGTTTTTTTTTTTAATTTATTTTCAGCGTAACAGTATTCATTGTTTTTACACCACACCCAGTGCTCCATACAATCTGTGCCCTCTCCAATACCCACCACCTGGTTCCCCCAACCTCCCACCCACCGCTCCTTCAAAACCCTCAGATTGTTTTTCAGAGTCCATAGTCTGTCATGGTTCACCTCCCCTTCCAATTTCTCCCAACTCCCTTCTCCTCTCTAACACCCCTTGTCCTTCATGTTATTTGTTATGCTCCACAAATAAGTGAAACCATATGATAACTGATTCTCTCTGCTTGACTTATTTCACTCAGCATAATCTCTTCCAGTCCCATCCATGTTGCTACAAAAGTTGGGTATTCATCCTTTCTGATGGAGGCATAATACTCCATAGGACCACATCTTCCTTATCCATTCGTCCGTTGAAGGGCATCTTGGTTCTTTCCACAGTTTGGCGACTGTGGCCATTACTGCTATAAGCATTGGAGTACAGATGGCCCTTCTTTTCACTACATCTGTATCTTTGGGGTAAATACCCAGCAGTGCAATTGCAGGGTCATAGGGAAGCTCTATTTTTAATGTGTTTTTATATGAACTCTCTTCATCCAATAGATCCTCTTAAGCAGTATATGAATGGTAATTTGTATTGGAAGAAAAACAAGGAACTTAATCTAAAAAGACTAGGTTGAAGTTTAGCTCTTCCCTTTAAAGAGAATCTTTTTTACAATTTAATTGCATATGCCTGTATTTTTAACTGGGAAAGGTAAAATATATACCTCAAAACAAATATAGCTATTCTGATCAATAAATGAGACTCCCCCCCACCCCCAGTCTACTGGTGAGAGCTCATTGCTAGTGAGACTGAGGTGGAGGCTAGGCCACTTACTTCTGGTTGTATCAGTGTCTTGACCTTATAAGACAGTGTGCTGCTCTGAAGATGGCATGGCAGAAGGTTTGAGTGGAGTGACTTGAAAAATATAATGGGTCGTCAGTCTCTATTACTAAGAGGCAAAATTCTCTATCTCCATGACTCAAGTCATAGAGAAACTAACTTTATAAACTCATCATGGCTAAAAAAATAAATAAATAAGTAAACTTATCATGGCTATAATGACTCCATTTGGGTCATTATGAAATCAAAATCTATTAAATCCAAGACTCTTAAGTGGGAAGTGGAGACTGAGAATTCAACCGTCTCTTACTCAAATTCTTATTTTTAGAGGTATTTTTTTGGAATTTGAGAGTGGAAGAGATGTCCTATAAATTTCTCTTATTTTTGAATTTTGAATATAGAAAAATGATACTGAGATCATCTATTCCTCATTTTATGAAATATTGAGCTTTGGAAATAATAGCAAGACTATCAGTGGGAATCCATAATAGCATTCATTACCCATTATTTAGGTATATATTTGGAAATACGATCAAGTCTACACTAAAAAGTTTTTTCTAAATGACGCATTTTGACTCATTAAGCTATGAAGTCACAAACTCATGGGCATTATGAAAATTATTCAACAGTTTGTATTTAAAGAGTTGGATTAGGAGAAAAATTCTCCACAATTCATTAAATTTTATAATGCACCACAGTTAATTTTAGTTGTGTGAAGCGTTTTTATAAAGGTGAAACCTTAAGCTATATAATAATCACATACATAGTTATTAATTTATTTTACAAAGAACACAAACTTTATAAGGATATAAACTAAGAAAAAACATGAAGGCAAAGGCTGATATATTTGATCACACTAAAATTTAAAACTTTAATTTATTAAAAATATTTGTATCACATATAAAATGTAAGTTGATATGTTTTCTTGGTGAAGCATTCTTACAAACTTACAAGAACTAAAACAAAAAAGTATGTCAAAAAATTTACTGAAGGAGAAATACAAGTTGATAATAAGCACAAATAAATATCTATAAAATTATTAGTTATTACAGATGGAAATTTAAATGAAATGATACTACTTTTCCTTATTTAATAGAAGAAGTAAAAAAGAAATCAGTGATTTCAAGTTTGTAATAAGAGGAATATAACATATATAATTGTTGCTGTAAATAGTTTAACATATTAATGAAAGTATGTAGTACTGTGGATTGAGCCTTAAAATATCCATATTGTTGCACCTAGAATCTTGACCTCAGGTAATATATTTCACAATATTATTCAGAGATCCATAAGAAGAAATAAACCTATATAAATGAAAAAGATATGCTAAAAATATAAAAATTATTTTAATATTAAGAGTACAGTCATACATTAAAAATATATATCCATTATGCATCTGTTATAAATGTTTTCAAATAACATTTACTATTAAAGTAATACTGTAGGGGAACCAGGGTAGCTCAGTTGGTTAAGCATCTGCTTTTGACTCAGGTCATGATTCCAGAGTCCTGGGATCAAGTCCTGCATTGGGTTCCTTGTTCAGTGAGGAAGTTTCTTCTCCCTTTCTCTCTCCTGCTTCTTCTGCTTGTGCTCTTTCTCTCTCTCTCCATCAACTAAGTAAATAAAATCTTTTAAAAAAAATAAAGTCATACTCTAATAATTTTTGAACATTTAAAGAAAGGGAACATAAGTGGAAAGAGGAGTAGAGTAAGGATAACATTTTTATAGTGCAAACTGGGAGAGACTAGAGAGACTTCATCAAAATGTAGCAGAATTTTAGGAATGTGTTCCTCTGTTACACAGCAAGGGGTTATGAAGTGGATGAGGGGTTTAATGAGCTAGGGTCATCTGGGCAAGCTCTGTAACTCTGGGCATGGGAAGATGTTTCTAAAAATAGCCTCTGGTAGGCTTTGAGGTCTAGCTCTTGCAAAGTTTAGTTAAATATAGCAGTAACTTTGAAATCAGTGAGGTGCATGCATGTGTGTGTGTGAATGTGTGTGTGTGTGTGTGTGTGTGTGTGTGTGTAGGCTATATAACCAAGTGTAAGGCTGTATAATTTGCAAGAAGTCAGGAGTTGCACAGAAAAGTTTAGAAGCAGGCTAAGGATCTACTGTCAAGCTATCATTGATTGACAAGATGACAGAGAAGGAAGCCGAAGAAGACACAGTGACTCAACCCAGGCCATAATCTTGCTCAACTGAGGCTCCACATCTGAGTAGGTAACATGTGAAAGTTGGTCTACTGTCAAATCTGACATCAAAGACTTCAAGATGGTTGATGGGGAATAGGGAGGAGACCTGTTTTGATGAGCTCTGGGTGTTGTATGTAGGTGATGAGTCACTGAATTCTACTCCAGAAACCAATGTTGCACTGTATGTTAACTACATAAAATTGAAATTAAAAAAAAATGATTTAAAAAAGTTGTACTATGAGAAAACAAAACAAAATAAAAACAAAGGTTTCAAGAGTGAAGCAGTGATCAGATATAGGATCTCTGGTAACTTGTGGCTTTTATGTATTATATATTAAGTTAGCTTTTTTTTTTTTTTTTGGAGTCAATGTCCGCACCTGGTGTACAATAGAAATGCAGATAATAGGAAAGAATTGCTGAAGTGAGCAATCAGAAAATAAATAGATTTGTTTATGTTGTCATTTGAATTATCAGCTTAATGTTTTGTTAAATGTTTTTATTAAGGTTTCCTAACAAATAGAATTCATTTAAAGACTTCATGCTGTGGCCAAGGCAGTTCTCAAAGGAAATTTACATACTTAAGTGCTTTCATCCAGTTAACAGAAAAATTCAAAGCATTCAGATACTGTTCAGAAGGAAAAGGAAAATGCAAAAAAAGAAAACTAAAAATGTAGAGAGAAATGAATAAGAATAATATGAAAAATGAGGTTTAAGAAAAATTGTAGATTTTTCTTGATAAAATCAAAGCCAGATATTTGATAGGACCAATAAAATAACTAAAAGCTAGGAAGTCTGAAAAGGAAAAAGAAAAGATAAATAATAGTATCAGGAATGAGAAAGACAGTATAATTAGGGAGTAAAAAGCATCAGAAAATTTTGTATGATATCATACCAATATATTGGAAAATGTGGATAAAATCAGTGGTTTTAGAAAAACATAAACTATAAATAAACCTAGGATGTTATACAAAAGTAGTATTACCCTAGTTTTAAAAAAATTACAGTGTTTGTCAAAATATCTATCCCTCAAAAATAAATGGATCCCAGACTCTTTTAAGGTTGAGTGCCATGAAATATTATAAGCATATATGTTTAGATTTGCTCCATGCAATAAAAAGGGATGTGTAACTTCTAATTTTATTAAACAGAGCTTTGATAACTTTTGATGCACAAAAGTAGATTAACAAAAGAGAGAAATTTTTAGACCAATTATAATTTGAATATAGATGCAAATATGTAAATAAAATGTTATTTGGCAGTGCATTTGAATTTTATTTAACAGGGACTTAAAGTCATATAAATTGAACAATTAAGACATATCAGCAATGCTAAGATATTTCAACTTCAGGAAATCTATTAATATAATTTGTATTCAGAAGGAGAAAAGTATGATTTTTTTAATGAAACCAAAACAAAAGGATCTCCCACTTTTTCCCATGATGGATTGACAGGTACTGGATTACCTTTCTATATTTAATAACTAAATTCCTGGACAAAATGTATAAACATTTTTATTAGATATTGGACAACAGGCAGTACAAGAATATGATCCCCAAGAAAAGGAAAACAAACAAGGTGAGACCTACAATTGACCAGCTTATCATCTGAAGAGTGTTTCCAGGTTGTATTACACAAGAGGGAGTCAATAAAATAGAAATGGAAAATAGAAAAAAGCAAGAAAAAGATCTGATGAACAATATGAAAGATAGCTTTTAAAACTATCAATAAAATGGATAAATCATAAGCTAGATTAATGAGGAAAAAAATAGGAGAAAAAAAGAGAAGGCAGAAATTACCAATATGGAGAAATAGGGGTGCAAATCCTACAGGTATTCAAAAGATGAAAAGAAATTATTATGAACGACTTTTGCTAATTAATTCAAAATATAGTTTGAAAGGAAAAATTTTAATCCTCATGCAAAAAGATTTAGATAGGGTAAAAAATGTATATATGAACAGAAAGTTCACATAAAAAATAAAACATGTCTCATTCATCCTCTATTATTAAACTTTAACTTGGCATAAACCCTTTAGAAGGAAATTGTATAATATCTAACAATTTAAGTGTTTATAATATATTTTAACCTAGGATTTACAGTTTTAAAAAATTTAGTCTGAAATAGCCAAATCAGGCACTGTTCAAAGAGTTAGGTATAAAATAGTGGTCAAGACAAATTCTTTATCTCATCTATGTTCTGCTATCCTTAGGCAGACTGACATTGGATGAGAACCCCAAAAACCAAATGCCATCCACAGTTATAGACCATGATTGTTGGTTCCTTAAAGTGTAGAATGTCTTAGATAAGCATTACAGAGGAATCATACATATACATACATTTATCAACACACTGTGTGCACAGACAGAATATAAATAGTCCCAACTGTGTCATGTTTGTTAGCATTATATTCATACATAATGAGACAGACCTAATTTAGTAACACAAAAATTTCTGTAAATGATAATTCACGTGAAAAAAGTTTCTAAAATAGTGTACATAATCTAATCCTACTTGTTTAAATATGTTTCTCAGCTCTTTCTGAAATGTACATTCATCTCAGTCTTTTCTCTAAGGATTCTCAGAGGTTAATTTGTCCCTCAAGCATTTGCAAATGGGACCAACAACTTCACATGCTAATGTTAATATTTGACAAAATACTCCATCATACTTCACACTGTGTTCTGAAACCAAATGAGGAATCATTGATCTAAAGACAAAACATATTCGTCCTTTCTGATGTTGGCATAATACTCCATAGTGTATATGGACCACATCTTCCCTATCCATTCGTCCGTTGAAGGGCATCTTGATTCTTTCCATAGTTTTGCGACCGTGGCCATTGCTGCTATAAACATTGGGGTACAGATGGCCCTTCTTTTCACTACATCTGTATCTTTGGGGTAAATACCCAGGAGTGCAGTGGCAGGGTCATAGGGAAGTTCTATTTTTAATTTCCTGAGGAATCTCCACACTGTTCTCCAAAGAGGCTGCACCAACTTGCAATCCCACCAACAGTGGAAGAGGGTTCCCCTTTCTCCACATCCTCTCCAACACATGTTGTTTCCTGTCTCGCTAATTTTGCCCATTCTAACTGGTGTAAGGTGATATCTCAATGTGGTTTTAATTTGAATCTCCCTGAGGGCTAGTGATGATGAACATTTTTTCATGTGTCTGATAGCCATTTGTATGTCTTGATGGGAGAAGTGTGTGTTCATATCTTCTTCCCATTTTTTGATATGTTTGCCTTTTCGTGTGTGTTGAGTTTGAGGAGTTCATTATAGATCCTGGATATCAACCTTTTGTCTGTACTGTCATTTGCAAATATCTTCTCCCATCAACTTTTGTAGCAACATGGACGGGACTGGAAGAGATTATGCTGAGTGAAATAAGTCAAGCAGAGTGGGCCAATTATCATATGGTTTCACTTATTTGTGGAGCATAACAAATATCATGGAGGACAAGGGGTGTTAGAGAGGAGAAGGGAGTTGGGGTAAATTGGATGGGGAGGTGAATCATGAGAGACTATGGACTCTGAAAAACAATCTGAGGTGTTTGAAGTGGCAGGGGGGTGGGAGGTTTGGGGTACCAGGTGGTGGGTATTATAGAGGGCACGGATTGCATGGAGCACTGGGTGTGGTGAAAAAATAATGAATACTGTTTTTCTGAAAATAAATTAATTAATTAAAAAAAGAAAAGAAAAAGAAAAAACATAGTGATGGACAACGAGTAGCCCAGAGCCAGGTGATAGAGTTAAATATATGGGAGAAATGATGAGATATCATGGTTGGAAGGAAGAGATCTTATACTACCAAGTTCTATTAATCAGCATAGAATGTCTCTAAATTGTATTTTCTTTATCTTTTAGAGGTATTTTCTGGATCTTAGATATGTCTCCTTTGTCATAATACTATTTTTTACCTCTCTTTGTTTCTTCATGCCTTATTAAGTGCTAATTTATTAGTCTTTTCAAATAAATACTTTTGATCTTGTCAAATTATTTCCATTTCTTTTCTCAAAGATTTTATTTATTTGAAAGAGATAGTGAAAGAGAGCAGGAACAGAGGGGAAATGGAGAAGAGGTCTACTTGCTGAGCAGGAAACCTGGTGTGGGACTGGATCTCAGGACGCTGGGATCAAAACCTGAGTTCAAGAAAAACACTTAATGGACTGAGCCACCCAGATGACCCATCCACTTCATTTTTTAAAATTTGTTTTGCTCTTCCTTTTCTACATTTTGCAGATAAATTCTTAGCTTATTAATTATTCAGTCACTCTTTTCTCATTAGGAATTTAAAGCTATCATTCCCCCTCAAAATCCTGCTTTGGTTTCATTTTGCAAGCTCTCATATTAACAATAAATCAGTTATATAATTTCTAAATACCTTGATAATTTAATATCCTTTAACCCATGAGTTATTTCTAATGTAAAAAAAAATTAAGTGGAACATTTTCTAGTAATCTTTGTATTTTTAGTTTTGCTTAATGAGCTACTCATCCCAGAATAGCCTGCACACTTTAAATGTTATCTTTTTATATATATATATAAAATATATATAATATACTTATAAATATAATTATATATAATATATAATTATATATATTATATTATATTTTATAATACAATAAATATATAATATATATTATTATATTATATTTCATAATTATATATTATATTTTATATTATTAATTGTCATATATAATTATATATTATATTCTATATTTTTATATTTTATATAATTATATTATATTATATGTATTATATATGATATATATTTTATCTCATATGTGATATATAGTATATATTATATTATATATCATATATTATATAATATCATATATCATATATGACATATGTTATATATTATATGTTATTATATGTATGACATATGTTATATATGATACATAATATTATACATAATATGTAATATTATTACGTAGTATTATGTATCATATATAACATATGTCATACATATAATAACATATAATATATAACATATGTATATATTATATATAAATTTATTATATTATTTTATTATATATAATACATATATAACATGTATATATAATAATATATACCATATATAATCATGATATATAATTATATAACCTATAAAATTACAATATATATTATATATAATATAATTATAATATATAATATATAACATATATAACATATGTTATATATACGTATATAAACATATATTTACATATACATAACATATATATCTGTAAAAAGATAACATTTAAAGTTATCTTTTTATCATATATATATCTATATTCAGGATTTGTGCTTATTTGAATGTTGGTGGAGAGTATTGTGAAATATTGTGAAAAATGTTGGTGGAGAGTATTGTGAAATATTCAGCATTTATCCATTAGGCCAATGTTGTTAAGCATATTGAAATCCATTATAGTCTTAGGTTTTTTTTTTTTCCAATAATTATTCCAGGATTATGATTTTACATATACTTCTCAAATAATTTCCTCATATAGTCCTGTCAATTTTTGCTTTTTATGTTTTAAGACTGTATTTTAAGCATATAAATCTAGAACTGTTATATCCTCCTGGCAAACTGGAGTTTTAGCATTCAAAAGTAAACTAGTTGAATTCTATTAAGAACTTCCTACCATATTGTATGTTTTGTATGATATTAGTCTAGCTACATTAACTTTTACATTTCATTCTTTGAAATTTGGCTACTTTTAATATTTCAATTTCTGTGTTTTTTGTGGTCTAATAATTTATGTCTTTTAACTAGATTCAGTATGTTTACATTTGTTTTATTCTTCTTATGGGTATATACTACCCATATATTTCCAAGGATTTATTTTCTATTTTATCAAATCTTTTTTTTTCAACTTTTGTTTAGGTGGTTAGTGAATGATTTTTATTTAAGTGGATTATTTTCTCATTTCTTTTTTTGATATTTAAACTTTATTTTATTTTTTCAGTGTTCCAAGATTCATTGTTTATGCATCACACCCAGTGCTCCATGCAATATGTGCCCTCTTTAATACTGACTATAGGCTTCTCAGCCCACCACCCCATCCCCTCCAAAACCCTCAGTTTGTTTCTCAGAGTCCGTAGCCTCTCGTGGTATTTTTTTTCTCTGCTATTTCTGTTTTTGGATTACTATTCCTTATTTTTAGCATGCATTATTAACTTAACCAAGTCTACATTTTGTCTGTAACTTATAATCCTTTTAAACAACATAAATTTAAAATGCTACCTCCAATCATATCCTCCAAATTGATATCCAATTATTTTTTAGTATTTTAGCTTCCTTTGGAATATTTAATACCTCAAGTGGAATTATCTTAATGGTTTTATATGGTCAGTGTTTGTTTCAACTACACATATTTACCATTTTTTAGCCATCATTTTTTTCTTGAATGTCAGATACTCCTTCTGTGGTTATTTTCACTCATCCTTCAGAAATTCCCTTAGTTGACACTATTTGGAAGTAATATCTTAGGTTTCTTTTTAACTGAAAATGTTTTTGTTTTATTCTAATTTTTAAAAGATAATTTTGCTTAGTATAAAAATTCTAGTTTTGTAATGTATAGTATAGGAAATACGACTAATTTATTACATTAACTTCGCACCATGACAAATGGTAACTAGAATATTATGCTGATGGGTTTGCAATGTATACAAGTGTTGAGTCACTATGTTGTACTCATGAAACAAATAGAATATTGTATGTCAATTACACTTCAATAAAAAAGATTCAGAAGTATAAAAATATCTAGTTTGATAGTTATTAGTTAAACATTTTAATACGTGTAAAACTGCTTTTTTTTAATTTTTAATTTTTTATTTTTTATAAACATATATTTTTATCCCCAGGGGTACAGGTCTGTGAATCACCAGGTTTACACACTTCACAGCACTCACCAAAGCACATACCCTCCCCAATGTCCATAATCCCACTCCCTTCTCCCAAACCCCCTCCCCCCAGCAACCCTCAGTTTGTTTTGTGAGATTAAGAGTCACTTATGGTTTGTCTCCCTCCCAATCCCATCTTGTTTCATTGATTCTTCTCTTACCCACTTAAGCCTTTTTAACATCTCACGTGTATCAGTGAAATGATACAAAATTTGCTTAATAAAATCAAAGAATTATTTAAGATGGCATGCTTTGGAAATAGAAAAGCTACCAAATATAATTATTTCAATTTTAAAGAGACAAACATCAAGAAAACACTGATTTAACTTGCACATTAAAATGGTCAATTATTACAAAATGAAAGGGGATTATAAATAATTGCCTATCTTATCTTATAAAGTGGCAAATAAATAAGTCAATAAATAAGTAGGCTTAGCAAATTCATCCTTCAATTCATACTGGTTCAGACACTTACTCTTTCCTGAGAATCTAGAAGGAGTAAAAATCTATGAAATAGCTGAAGATACAAAAATGTCTTTAGAATATGCCCTTGGTTAGGCAGGAATTCCAGAATAATGATTTACTATCACGTGAATACTAAAATGAAATTTATTTTTTTCTGGTGTGATTTCCAGAAAATTGTCCTAAAACTAGTTCTTAGAAAAATTGACATCTAAAGTCCCAACTAACAGTTTAAAATTCTACAATTTTAAAGGAAAGCAGAAGCTGTTTTTCTTTTGTGCAGAAGGATCTAACTGGTGTTCACTTATTAATAATCTCTAAGAGGGAAAGCTTTCACTTGTAGGGCGATATTTTAACATGTTAATGTGCAGATAACAGAAAGAACAGCTTTGCCTTTGATGATTTCTCTGCCAAGGGAGTGGTTTACCCTGTAATTTAGGCAAGCAGGTTCACATTCTGCGGGTTAGTTTACTCATTTGTGAGTTTTTAAAAAAAAAAAAATTATGATGATTATAAAAGCCTAAATATGTGCTCGTGATTACACTGTCCTTTATAAATGTTAATATGTTGTGGGTTTTGCACATTTTTAAAAAGATTTTATTTATTTACTCAACAGAGTGAGATCACAAGTAGGCAGAGAGGCAGGAAGAGAGAGAGGAAGAAGCAGGCTCCCTGCCAAGCAGAGAGCCTGATGCGGGACTCGATCCCAGGACCCTGAGATCATGACCTGAGCCGAAGTCAGAGGCTTAACCCACTGAGTCACCCAGGCGCCCGGTTTTTCACATTTTTATTCTGGTAGTTTCAAACAAAGAGAAGCTGAAAAAACTTAGAACGAACAGACTTACACCCACTGGTTATATTCAATAATTATTTACTATTTATCTCACACATATATACACATATGCTTACATATATATAGTTGTATGCACATACATATTTACATACATGTTTGTATGTTCATGTATCTGAAAGCAAGTTGCAGATGTCATGATGATTTGACGCTATGTATTTCAACATAATCTCATAAGAATAAAGATATTGTTTATTATAACTACAACACTATCATCTCACACATGAGAATTAACAGTAATTACATGACATTATTCAATAACTTTTTAAAAGTCAGGATCCACTCAATGTTCATGCTTTTTATTGAGATATGTCTCCTTTGTCTTTTTAAAAATTTATCATGGTTCCAATTTTTCTCATAGAATGTAGTTGTCTAATAGAATGTCTCATTTTCTGAATTTATCTCATTATTTCTTTGTGGTGGTTAACTTGTTCTCCTCTTCCTCTATTTTCTGTAAATTGGACAGTATGCCTAAAGGTTTTAGGATATTTTTGGCAATAATATTTCATAAACAATGTTTTGTATTTTATCTTATTTTATTTCAGGGAGCACAGTCAGGCTGGGTAGTGCTGAATGTGATCACTTGATTAAGGTGGTGATTATTGTACAGTTATTACCATAACATGAGGATCACTCCCTTGTCAAAGAACATTTTCCCTTTTATAAGTAGCAAGTATTCTGTGGTATGATGCTTTGGCATTGTGTAAAAATTCTGTTTCCCAACATTGTAGATAATGATTTTAACATTTACTCCTGAGTCTTGTCAGAATCAGATATTCATTGAATATGGCAAAAATGGTAATTGATTGATTTTATTCTTTCATTACTTACGTGGTATTCTTTTGTAAAGACTAGGGATCAACTACAGATTCTCTTATAAAGACAGGATAATTCTTTCCCTATGTCTACTGATTTTTGGAGTAAGGAGTTGGTGCTAAGAGTTATCTCCGATGGAGGCAGATTTTTTTTTCTTTACAAGTGTGACTGTGCTCCTCATGTGGCTTCTCCAGCCCTTCCTTTTCTCTGATATGGTCAGTCTACAGTGAACTCAATTTCCCAGGCTTCCTTGGCAAGTGGCCTCCAGGAAAGGTCATCTAGTAGGAAGGACTATTGGAAGGCTAGAGGGCAAAGACAACAAGGACCCAGGGCTCACCTCCCTCTTGATCTGCACCTTCCAATGATGGGGGCTTCTCCTCATGACTCCAGATTTCTCCAGACATCCCTCTGTAGTCCCAGCTCACACTAGGTATGTCAATTTTGTTCTCCTTCCTGTTCGTGTCTCCACTGCTGGGCTCTGATAATATAACATCTTTGTACCGACCGCTATTGGGGTATCATGGCTTCTAGACTGTTTTGATGGAAAGCAATAAAGATATTTTAAAGATCATGTGTTCATATAGATATTCTCAATTCAAACTCACCTTATATACCCTTTATCAACCTTTTGGATTATAGTTTCTATTCTTGAATACTGCAAATTTAATTCCTAATAGCATGAACATTGTCTAATTTTCTGAATCCTACAACATACTTTTTTATTTCCTCAGCAATCTCTAACTGCAACACATAAAATAGTTTTAATACAGAAAAGGCTGACATTTCTACCAACAGAAATAAAATCGCTGATCATTGTTTAAGGTTCTAAGTTATTTTGTTTTTAAGGTATATCCACCTAAGAATATAGTTTCATTTTCAAAATCACCTGGAATGCTTATTTGTGAACTTTGTTACTAGTTCAATGTGCTAGTATATATTTGGTATACTTTTGTTTCTATTTGTTTTCAGTTTCAGGGTTTGCATTTTCTTCTTTTAAAGGAAACTTTATTTTCTGAATATATAAAACATTGATAAAGGGCACGTGCACCCGAATGTTTATAGCAGCAATGTCCACAATAGCCAAACTATGGAAAGAACCTAGATGTCCATCAACAGATGAATGATTTGAAAGACAAAACTATTGCCCCCTTTCCCCAAATATGCAGAAACTCCAATGCATAGACTTCCATTAACTCCCAGGATGAGAGGTGGTTCAGTGTATGCCTACCTTCCTGGTCTCAGTATTCTGACTTCTTGACATGAATAGAATTCTGCCCCCCTTTATATCCCCATTTCATTTTTTAAAAATATTTTATTTATTTATTTGACAGAGAGAGACACAGTGAGAGAGGGAATACAAGCAGGGGGAGTGGGAGAGGGAGAAGCAGACTTCCTGCCAAGCAGGGACCCTGATATGGGGCTTAATCCCAGGATGCTGGGATCATGACCTGAGCCGAAAGCAGAGGCTTAATCCACTGAGCCACCCAGGCACCCCCCCCCCAACCCCATTTCAGTTTTTACAAGAGTGTTCTTAATAGTGTATGGAGAGTTTTCATAATTGTATTACAGGAGGCATTCCAGATCTCTAAACCATCAAATTGTCAGAATAGGACCTCTCAGAACTGTGTCCTATTTATCTCTATCAGAATCAATTAAGCAAACTTAATGTCTTAGTAAGTGGTCATTGAATATAATTGTACCCTTTCTAATACTATGCACTTTCAATGGTAAAGACTAGAGGTTCTCAACAGTGATGCTATTGACATTTTGAGTGGAATAATTCTTTGTTGTAGAGGCTGTCTTATAGAATGTTTAGGAGTCTATCTGTCTGGCCTCTGACTACTGCATGCCACAGTCCCAGTCATGGCATTCAAAAATGTCTCCAGATGTTGTTGAATGTCCTGTGGGGCAGAAATCACTCCCAGAAGAGATCCACTAATATCAGACTATAGGAGACAGCATTTTATTGCGTTAATCATAGCAATATTCTCATACTTTGAATATTAGAGTTTTAGTCAACATGGTTGATGTTTGTAATAAAATGAAATCACTTGCAATTAGTTCTTGACTTGATTTTCTCCTTGATCCCTCATTAAGGAGTAGTTAGGCTACATATCTAATACTATGCACTTTCAATGGTAAAGATATCTGAATCCTTGGCAAGTGATAAAAACAGGTCAGTGCCGGGCGCCTGGGTGGCTCAGTGGGTTAAAGCCTCTGCCTTTGGCTAAGGTCATGGTCCCGGGGTCCTGGGGTCCTGGGATCGAGCCTCACATTGGGCTCTCAGCTCTGCAGGGAGCCTGCTTCCCTTCCTCTCTCTGCCTGCCTCTCTGTCTGATTGTGATCTCTGTCTGTCAAATAATTAAATAAAATCTTAAAAAAAACAAAACAGGTCAGTGAGCATTAGGTAATATACTTTTCTCTGTGTGGCTATAATCGGGGCCAATTGGTTTAGTGAGCTTTCCTGCCCAGCACCTGCTGAGTCTTGCCAAGCTTTGTATTCCCTTCTGAGTCAGTCTGTCATCCACCTCATTTCTGCTGACACAAGTTGAGGTGGCACTGATTTCCATACAAATCTTAGTGTCAGTCTTGAATATGCATCTGGACCAGTCATGTGGCAAGAATTTATTGGTTCTGGTAACAAAGGAAATGAAAATTCTGTGATAAGGCCACTAAGTGTAAGAGGGTTCCCCTTTCTCCACATCCCCTCCAGCACACGTTGTTTCCTGTCTTGCTAATTTTGGCCATTCTAACTGGTGTAAGGTGATATCTCAATGTGGTTTTAATTTGAATCTCCCTGATGACTAGTGATGATGAACATTTTTTCATGTGTCTGATAGCCATTTGTATGTCTTCATTGGAGAAGTGTCTGTCCATATCTTCTGCCCATTTTTTGATATGATTGTCTGTTTTGTGTGTGTTGAGTTTGAGGAGTTCATTATAGATACTGGATATCAACCTTTTGTCTGTACTGTCATTTGCAAATATCTTCTCCCAGTCCGTGGGTTACACTCTTGGTGGGAATGCAAGTTGGTGCAGCCTCTTCGGAGAACAGTGTGGAGATTTCTCAAGAAATTAAAAATAGAATTTCCCTATGACCCTGCCACTGCACTCCTGGGTATTTACCCCAAAGATACAGATGTAGTGAAAAGAAGGGCCATCTGTACCCCAATGTTTATAGCAGCAATGGCCACGGCCGCCAAACTGTGGAAAGAACCAAGATGCCCTTCAACAGACGAATGGATAAGGAAGATGTGGTCCATATATTATGGAGTATTATGCCTCCATCAGAAAGGATGAATACCCAACTTTTGTAGCAACATGGACAGGACTGGAAGAAATTATGCTGAGTGAAATAAGTCAAGCAGAGAGAGTCAGTTATCATATGGTTTCACTTATTTGTGGGGCATAACAAATATCATGGAGGACAAGGGGTGTTAGAGAGGAGAAGGGAGTTAGGGGAAATTGGAAGGGGAGGTGAACCATGACAGACTATGGACTCTGAAATCAATCTGAGGGTTTTGAAGGAGCGGAGGGTGGAAGGTCGGGGTACCAGGTGGTGGGTATTATAGAGGGCACGGATTGCATGGAGCACTGGGTGTGGTGCAAAAATAATGAATACTGTTATGCTGAAAATAAAATAAATTTAAAAAAAAAAGAAAAGAAAAGGCCACTAAGTCCCCATTTGTGGAGTTTACTTCATATATTCATTGAGGCAGCTTTTACTTTCCTACCATAATAATCAGTTTTACTCCACTCCACATCACTGTGTTTCTATTGACTGATATTTTTAAGCTCATCAATTATTTAAGGACAAGGGAAGCATTATTACCATGTCAAAAATAAAAACTTCTGGAGAAGATACTCCATTCAGAGAAGAGATAAGGGAAAATGCACACAGAAACAAGACACCTACCTCTTCTTAGACTGGTTAGTAAAGCACTACTCTTGTTTCAAGCAAGAAACATCTGTTAGTAATAAATCATGCTCTTTGGAATACCAACAAGACCCAGGGCATGCCTCACCAGTTGTCATTGGATGATCGAATGAGGCCATTTTGAGAATGAAAGAAGCATCATGGATAAAGGCAGTGGATAACAGGCATAACCAAGATTGTCCCAGTTAAACCAAGATGAATTGGTTCCAGTTTTGCTGATAAGGTTGGGGAGATAAGTCACCTAATTGACCAGATTCTTATGGCCTTGTAGTTAGAGGTAGGGCAGATGAAGCATTTTATCCTATTGAGGACAGGCAGAAGCATACCAAATCCCTATGGGCTGGAGGCCGGATGAGAGGAGGAGCTAGACTTCATGCAACTCTCAGAGTGACTGCTGGCAAACAGAGTGACTGTTTGAATGCCCACCATGTGTTAGCCGTGTGAAATAGATAATGGTCCCATACAATGTCTTCTAGAATTGTCATAACCTTTCAAGGAAAGGAGTTTGCCTTGGAATTATCTAATGTAACTTAGTGAGGTGTTGTGATATTGTCATTAAGGTTGGATTACTTCCGTTCAAAGAACTTCATGGAACATATGACATTTGTCAGGTGCCATACATTTAGGACTCAAAGATATAGAGTGCCTCTCTTCAGAAGGCTTACCATCTGACAGGGGAGCCTGCAGCCTAGTGAGAGTTCGTTTTAGGAGAGATTTTAGAATTTGTTTTAGCAATGGGAGTGATTATTATACTCATAGCATTTTAAAGACCTAAGGGAAGGAAGTATTTTATCTGTTTTCTGAAACTTACTTTTTACAAACTAGAAATACAATAGTCTTTACACCTCCTACTTAATGGCAGCTCTTGGTAAATACATAATGGCATTGTACCAATATTATCTCATTTAATCTTGATAATATCTTTGGAAGCATGTGCTACTTTTCATTTTGCAAATGAGAATAGTGGGATTTTAAATAGTGGTGACAATTTCAATCCACAGGATAAGGCTGAAATTATAAATTGGATTTATGTAAAATATTTCCCTTGAGTTCACTTGTACCAGAACTGGTTTGATTTTAGATGATGGGGTGACCAACTGTGGGTAACTGCCTAGTGACAGAGGAAGAAGGCAGGGAAGTCAGCAATGCCAACAAAAGCCATAGGGCTACTGCTTGTCACACACAATGCAAAATAGCAGTCCCATTGTTTTATATTTTATTCTATTAAATACAGTAAATTCTATTTCTTTTAAAGATAAAGAGATTACAATTTCTTTGCTTTAGACAAAACAGAGAGATAAACTTGTTTATTTCGAGTATCTTGGGGACTACATTCTTTCATAGTCTCTCCCTTTTAATGATATTTATGCTATATAATGTCTTAGAATTGAAAGAATAAGGAAATGCATTGTGGTCTCTTATTGCTAACATCAGTGTGGTAAATCAAGACTGTGATAAAGGCATGCAGTGATAATACAAGGATTCAATAGAAAAGGGGAGGGATGTGGGAATGATTTAGGAAAAGTGCATTGTATGACCTCATGAAGATAGTAAATGACTTTCTAGCCTAGGCAGGAAAAGCAAAATGGCAAAAGAAAGAAACAAGATGGCAACCAAAAGAAGTCATTGAGTTCTCCCTAAAAAGGAATTTTGGTAGCATCAGCACCCCAAATAAAGAAAGAAGAGTAAAACATTTATCCTGTTTGTCCTATATAAATCATACCACTGGGCAACCAAATAGTAGATAAAGGACATTTCTCTTTATACTTTCTCCAGCTAATGCTGGAAGAATAATGCCATAATTAATGGAGCTAGACATTATATATCAATGGATGCTAATATTACTGGAAGAGAGCCAACAATTATACTCCTCGCAGAAGAACTTACTGCTATCTGTTTTGTCACAAAATGTATACTCATGACAAACAAGTCTTTAGATCCTAAAACTAACTTACAAGAAAATCAGAGAAAGGAGGGATGTGTTAAATCATGAAACTCTCAGAGTGACTGCTGGCAAACAGAGTGACTGTTTGAATGCCCACCATGTGTTAGCCGTGTGAAATAGATAATGGTCCCATACAATGTCTTCTAGAATTGTCATAACCTTTCAAGGAAAGGAGTTTGCCTTGGAATT
>NC_081563.1:12116043-12152518 GCF_022355385.1 Mustela nigripes | reverse complement strand
CTCATGCCAGATGGACCCTCTTGTCCAGACCACTCTTCAACAAGTCACATTTAAAAGAGTCATAGGATACAATCAACAAAATCTGAACAGGTGACTTTGCAAGATAAATGACTTGATTTATTCCAGAAAATAATTATAAGGAAAAAGAAAGAGGAAGAAAGAAATGGAAGAGAAACTTACAGAATAAAAGAGATTTAAAGTTTGTATCACCCAATCATAATATGTGGATCCAAATTTAGATCCTTTGGCAAACAAACTTTAAAATAAATTTATGACTTTTATGAGGCAATTGGGAATTTGAACACTGAGAATGCTTGCTGATATTAAGTAACTGTTAATGTTTTATAGTATGCCACTGGTACTGTGGCTGTGTTTCATAGTAATTCTTTTGTTAAAACAATCAGAGATAGAAATATTTAGGATAGAAATAATAGAATATCTGGAATTCGTTTCACACTAATACAAGGAGAGCAGGAGGGGACGGTGAGATTAAAAACTAAATTTATAATTGCTATGGACTGAATGTTCATGTACTCCCAAATTGATATGCTGAAATCTTAATCCCTAGAGTGAGGGTATTAGAAGGTAGGGTCTTGAGAAACTAATTAAGTCATGAGGCTGGAGTGTTGTGAACGGGATCAATGCCTTAGAGGAAGAGACATGAGGGAGCTTAGAGAAATAAAAGCCTATTGTTTAAGCCACTCAGTTTGTGGGAATTTATTGTAGCAATTTTAACTAATTTCCACAATAATCAGGCTGGTGATGGGTCCATGGGAAGCCGTTATACAATATAGTAAGGCATACTGTCTGCTTTTTTGTATATGTAAAGTTTTCCAGGATAAAATATTATGAAATATAATGAAGTTGCTGGAGAAAAGGTAATAGTTGGACTGCAGTGGTACTGACAAAAATATTCTGAATTCTAAGGCTTAGCATTTCACTGAAAGAGGAAATATGGGAAGCTGCTCTCTAGAATCTCCTCTTCTAGGAAAAATAAGTAAATTTTAATGAGAACGAGTCAGGAGAATGAGTTTTGAAAGTCGAGGCTGCCCAGGGATATTATAATTTATATGCAGCTTATGATCTTTATGCTTCCTTATTTTTTATTAATGA
This sequence comes from Mustela nigripes, assembly GCF_022355385.1. Lineage (NCBI taxonomy): Eukaryota > Metazoa > Chordata > Mammalia > Carnivora > Mustelidae > Mustela > Mustela nigripes. The sequence goes on along the minus strand of NC_081563.1, from coordinate 12,151,405 downwards.
AACTTCTAAATATATTTTTGTACTAAGAATGTTTATAGCAAATCTCAGCTGTTCTAGAATCCTAGGAAATGGGCAAAATTCAGTCTATACTCAGGCAGTAATTTTATGAAACTAATTATAGGAGCAGGGGTGGGGATTGAAGATGGATAAGAATGATAAAAAATGTATTTTGCTCCTGTATTTTAAGGTAAATACAAATTTATTCTGGAGTCCTATTGATTATGTTTAATATTCTATAAAAATCTGTGGTTCAGGATATGAATGTGATGATTTACAGGAGAAAGCAGAGGGGCTTTGTCCCTTTCCCTGGGTGTATCTGCTCAGCATCAGCCTTGCTTAGATGGTTAATGTGGATGCTCTGAATCCTCTCTCCTTGACAATCTCTTTTTATTAACTGGGTTAAATTTTATGTTTCTCAGAAAAGTTGAGGTGCCAATATTCATTAATAAGCAGAGCTGAATTGTTAATTTTCACAGGGCGGTTGTGATTCATTTTTGTGAAAATCTCAACCCTAAAGAGAAACCAGAGAATGTGAATGTTCCCATCGCTGAGGGATGGGCCATTTTCTTGTGAATCTGTGACTAACAAACAGCATAGCATTTGGAACAAAAGTTTTCTTAGAGTAGATTAATGCCATGGCCATGATTTATTTCTTGGCTGGAGTTTCTGGGCAGATGGATCAGGCAAAGACATGGCATCCTTTTATCAGTCCTTTGACGTATTTTTTTGATTCAGGGAGTATCCTCTTAGGTTCACACTGTGTGAATGGTGGGAGTTGACCAAAATACAAATTAGCAAGCTCCCTGGTATAACAGATGCGTTCTCCAAATTAACTGTCGGTAGGTACTTACTAGAAGGAGTATTACACCATGGCAGAGAGCACGTGCTCTGGCATAAACAGTTTGTGCTCAAATCCAAATCTACCATTTTCTAGCTCTACAGCCTTAAAGCTACTTATCCTGCCTGTGTGTCAATTTCCTCACCAGTAAAAAGGTGTAATAATCTATAATACAGCACTTATTCCTCAGGTCTCTATCAGGTTGTTATGAGAACTAATTGAGTAAATACATATAAAGCCCTTAGAACAGGGCCTAGGATGTAATATGCACTGAGTCAGTGTTAGCCATTATTAATGCCTGGTATTGTCAAACCTGCTCTAAGCTATCCTTTGCCTCTTGAGTACTTTGCCCCATATCCATTACTTTTCTCTGGTGCAGTGGAAAGATCAAATGGTTAGAAGCTGATGATCCTGGCTTCAAATCCTGACAGTGGCATTGCATAACTTCTTTGAGCCTTAGTTCCATATCTGTAATATACGGATACTTATCATAGTTGCTGTGAGAATTGAATGAGTTCACTGAAGTCACATTTAAAAGAGTCATAGAGAGTAGGCTTCAGTAAATATGAATACCCTCCCTTAATGAGGGCCTTCTAATCTGCCTTGTTGCTCCTGGACTGTTAATTCTTCACTCCCAGTGCTTTGTATTGGTGCCTGACATGACTGTTCCTCATTCAAATGTTTTGTTTTGTCTTCTCCATTCCTTGGGAACTTCTAAGACATGAACCAAGTCCCATTTTAGGGGGTGGCTAGAGGTCAAGAATCAAATTTCATTAATGGAATCACCATTCAACAAATACTTATTGGGTGGTAACCATGTGCCAGGCACTGTGGAAAAGAGACATGGGCACCTACTGTACTTCAAAAGAAAATTCAAATTTCTTGCCAAGGTCCCAGTGATGTGACCCCTGTCTGCCTTGCCAGTTTGGACTGACTTGGGGTTCTAGAGCAGAAATTCTCATGCCAGATGGACCCTCTTGTCCAGACCACTCTTCATGCCATGCTTTATGGCTAATTGCTTCTCATCTTTGAGGCTTAGGTATCTCTTCCTTGGAAATGTTTTCCCTGACACTGCCTATTGTCTATTACTGTACTGGGTTTATTACCTTCAGAACCCTCACCGTAATCTGTAATTGGAGGATTATTTGTGGACTTGCTTATACTCTATATCCTCTCAGACTGTAAGCTCTATGAAGGAACAAAGAAGATGCAGTACCTAGCATGTTATCTGGCATGCAGTGGGTACAATAACTAAAGAGTAGTTGCATGGGTGCATTTTTCTCAAATGTCTATGAAAAATAAATAATTGAGGAAGATGACAACTTCCTTAATGATAAACTTAACTCATGTTGCACCCATATTGTTTGGGGCAAATTGCCAAACACCTTCCAGATATCTCCTCCCCATCCAGGTTCCTCAACAGCCTTCACACAGCTGGGGTCCCTTTGCTTACTATTTCTGGACATCATGACCTTTTCCCTTAGCCAGGAAAAAATCCAGGCTAAAATCTTCTGATTTCTCTGTCCATCTTATTCATCATTGGCTTCTGAAGGCCACACCAATTTGTGTGGACATCATTGATTAACAGAGAATAGAACCTCTCTGTACCCAGAGCATTTTAAGAATTCCGTAAGTGCTGGACATTCTTATTTTTGGAGGCTCTACTTCATCATCATATCAAACATACTAAAATGAATTTATATCCATATTTAATGTTATATTCTTGCTATAAACTACCTGAGAAAATATTTTTGTAATGTTGCTCTTGGAATTCTGGTTGTGACTAACATTTAATTTTTGATTTAAGAGACATCAGATCTATCAGTTTACAGAGACTCTGTAGTCTCAGGAAGCAGACATCTTGAATAAATAATTACACATGTTATCTTTAAATCAATGCTGTTGGAATTGCAGTTTTTGGATTGTATTCCAGAAATAATTTTTTGATGGAATATTTAGCTTTGATTCTTTAAAAAAATCTGTGGTCCTTTTGCTTAATGTTTACATATTTATGAATTCAAGGATGTTCTTGGAAGGCAATGTGTTGTCTCACTTAAGGAAATGAACTGCTTTATGAGGTAAAGGACTTGCCATTGCTGCAAGGGTTCATGCTGGCCTTGTGGAGTGTTACTACATTCTTGGATTTTGTAACCATCCAGAATACATTTGGAACACAAGGATCCTAAGCCAGAAAATGTCTTCAGAATATCAATGCTTCTGAGGTAACTGGGTGGCTTAGTCATTTGAACATCTGACTCTTGATCTCAGGGACATGAGTCCCTCCACCATGGAGCTTACATTTAAAAAAATGATTTTCCCAACTAAGGAAACATATGCATTTGATTGATATGCTAGACTGTGATGATAGGTCAACAGACTTGATTTTGACAATCGAATCCATTGATTTTTCCTGGCTGAATTTGCAGGTATGTACTTCAGGGGGACAAAGGTCCTATTACATGTAATAGGAACCCGCAAGTGCCTTTGTGCATGTACGCACACACACACACACATACAACTGAAACCCTACAAAAGACATTCAGGTCCAAATTGAATGCTATAAAAAAATTTGAAGTAATTTCATTGTCAAATATATTTTGTGCGTGTGTGTGTGTGTGTGTGTGTGTGTGTGTACACAGTGAAAAGCCTTAAGGCTCCTCAGAATGAACCTGGGTAATTAGGTTCATTTTGGTTAATATTATATCTCTTGTGAGGGAAGGAGTTTAAAGCCCTTTCTGCTGATTCTAAGGCAAATGTGTGCCAGAGACTGGGAAACCATATGTGGGCAGCTGAGTAGAGTTTTAGGGTGCTGCATTTGCAGGTAAAACCTTATTAAATAAGAAGGAGATTCTATGGAACTAGGAATAGAGTCAATGAAAGCTTAGGAGTGCTCTTCCCCTCCTTCTTGTTCTTTCTCTTCGTACTTCTCTCATCTCTTCCTTCCTGGCTTTCTCTATGATTCAGTGGAGACAGCAGGAAATGCCTGCCCCCCAGCTTAGAGGTTTATAGCTTCTCTGTTCTAGAATCCTGACCACACTGGGACTGCAATCTCCAGCCATAATTCCAAACTCCTATGAGTCTGTTTGGCCTGGGAGTCTGTTTGGGTTGTATTAGACCTGGCCACAGGGACAAGATCTTGTGTGTGACTTGACTGTCCCCAGCCCACCTATATGAGTGGGGTAGACAGTTCTCAGGAAAATAGGGTGTCTGTGACTCAGTCTAGAAGAGCTCCTTAAGAGATGTCCACTTCTATATTCATTTTAAGGTTTTTTTTTTTTTTTAAGAATAACTGAGACAAGAGATTTATAGTCTAAGAAAAAAAATATTCATTATAAACAAGTAGTGTATGGAAACACAGGTGACCAAAGCAAAAGATAATGAAAACTATCTTTGTTTTGCCTGAACATAAAATATAATTAGACTACTACTCAAATTAATAATTAGCTTAGTCTTTATCAAATGCTTGCTTTTGCCTTCAAGAATTTACATGATTGAATACACAATAAACCCAAGTTGTATTTTGCCACAGATAAGACTGTGGGGCTGGAATGATCCCTTGGGAAAAGCTGTAGACAGAGGTGGCTAACTCAGTCCCCTTAAATATCACCTCTGATCTCTGTGATATACTCAGAGCCTCCAGAGCTCCCAAAGAACAAGGACCCAGATACATAAGTGCCTTCCAAATCATATTGAAAAAAGTTGTCTCTTAGTCTTTGGAAATTAGGTGAGGAAAATAATCTCACTCAACCTGTTCTAGTGCCCTGGGCTCTGAGGTCACTGTTAACTCATCTCTGGCCTGCTCTGCCCCATTTACTCTCTCTTCTGCAGTATTTCTGAAATTTGTGGCCACTTCTTCACCTAAATAGATCTTATCATTTCTTGGCTGCATTGCTAGAAAATCAGTTTTATAAATTATTCATTCTTTAGTGAATGAACATTGAAAAGTACATTCATGTTGGGATCCCCCCAGAATGAGGGAATGGAAAAGACACACTTCTGGCCTAAAAAAGGCTCTGCTGGACTTTTTTCTCATCGCACTTGTACCAAGTCTTATCATTTTGATTATTATTCATTCCCTGCTAAGGGAAGAGTTTTTGAGAGAGACATAAGCTAAGGCTCAGCATGTCTGGGAACAGCATTGGTGTGATCAGATTCATTTTTGATATTGTTCAGTAGTTCTTATCACTTAATTACGGTTCCTGTAGTTTCTACCAGTTTTTTAGAGTTGTGTGTGTGTGTGTGTGTGTGTGTGTGTGTGTGTGTATGTACATGTGTTTTCTTTGAGTTGATATAAAGGTATGGAATTTTGTGTTCTCCAAATACCCAAAATATTTCTTTTCTTTACTCATACCAAGCCACCATTCGTGACAAGACCTCCTCAGATACAATTGGATAAAAAATAGATTGCAAAGGGTTTTGTGACATTTTGTGATACTTGATAAGATCGGGATAAAAGTTAGTGGAAAATGAAACACTTTCATTTGACAGTGAATTGGGGACTAATTTAAAAACTTGAGGAAATCAGGCTGGGCACCCCTCTACCTTCTGTCTCCCATCTTGCAAAACTCATCTACTAGTGCTCATGGCCCTTGTTCTCTTCCTTCTCTCCCATGTGAAGAGAAGTCCCCCTGCCTGCACTCTGGAATGTGTTTCTGCAGGACTTGGCTCTGTCCAAAGCTCCATCGGTACACAGTACACTCCAAGGTATACAGACATGACCATCTATACTGCTGTTGATATGCAAACTCCCTATCACTGAAAAAGGAGAGGCAACAGTCACCAGTGTCTCCTGCAGCTTAGGAGCTGGCACTGGCCATAGCTCCAACTTCCTTCCTTAGATTCTCTCCTCCCCTCCTGGTCACTCTTCAGTTCACCTTAGTCCAGCTCTCCTGTCCTCACAGCCTGGTTTAGACTTCCACACCAAAGGCAGCCATAACACTCACTTTGCCAAAAGTGCTTTTCACTCTAATCTTCCTGTCCTTTCTGCTGCCCTTGATCCTTTCAACCACTCCCCCAATCCCAAACATCACTGCTCCTTGACTTCTGGGCACCACTTTGGGTTCTTCTCTGCTGTTCTCCTCACAATGATGTCTTACATGATTTCCTCCTCACCTGGGAGACCCAGAGTCCCCAGCTCTCTCTGTTCAGTCCACATGTCTCTTCCAAGTACTGTCGAGATGTCCAGAGTTGGATGGGTGTGGCTGGTATTCATGTGTCTAACTCTGGACCTCTGGACTTCCAACATGGATACTGTCTGGATCTCTCAAATCAACATGGCTCACCTGCTCTGGTCCACTGCACATCACCTCACCAGACCTGCTTCTCCTTTTGTGTTCCCTAGCTCAGTGGATGACACCAGCTGGTATGCAGTCACCCAGTCCAGAAACCTCAGAGTCACCCATGACTTCTTCATGCTTACCCCAGATGTCAGGTCAGGCACCAAATCTTGCCTTTCAAACTCCCCTTTCCCTTTTTTAGGCATCGGTTGTGCCTTGCCTGGATTATAGGAAAAACACTGAGCAGTCTCATTTTATTGATTTCAGTCTTTGCCCTCATATCCATCCAACTGCAGTGAAGCCAAGGTAATCTTTCTGAAACACAAATGTGATAATGCCAATTCCTTGCTTAAAATTCTTCAAAAGCTCTCCATCATGCAGAGCGAAGTCTGTGCTCCTTAGCATAATACATTCAGCTTTAATCTGGCTTTAGCTTATGCCTCCAACTTCATTTCCTGCCAAGCCCCTCACTCTCAGCTGTGTGTTCTGTGGCTTGAGAAAAGCCAAGTCTTTCTATTTTTTTTTTTTTTTTTTTGCCTTATTCTCATCTTTCCAACCCATAAGAGTTTCATTTCCTCTTATAGATTTGCCAAAAGCAAAGTAGCAACTCAGATCCTCTGGAATGTAATCAGTCTATAATTTACTTCAGTAGGAAAATGTTTCTGTTTTTGATGTCCTTGGTTATTTATACTCCTCTATTCTTGCCCCTGCTGCCCAGAAGGGGGATTCGTGGACTGGAGGATTGACAGTGAAGACACAAGTAGATTCTAGGCCTGGAGCCCAGCTGCTCCCATTCATTCCTTCTTCTTTTTTGTCATTTCTAAAGAACTAGAAGACTGGTTTCTGGCCGATTAGCAATTGGTCAGTCCAAGCTCATGGTGGTTACTTCTGGTTAATTAGCACAGATGAATATTAAGATCTCAGGCCAACGTTACTTGGCATATGTCAACCCTATGCATAGAATTTTCTCCCAACTCCATGCCCTGTTTTCCCAATTCAGGGCCTGGTGAAATCTTCCTCTTGCCTCTAGATCCAGCTCACATACTTCCTACTCTGTGTATCCATCTCTCACACTTGTCCTTCTCAAGGACAGTTCATTATTTCCTTGGAGCTCACAGAGTACCATGCAGATCCCTCTAGCATTGCAGTTAACAGGATGTACACTGAAAACCACCCTCATATCTGTTTCTCTGTCTCCTGCACTTGACTGAAGTCTCCACAGGCATCCCTAAGTCTCAGTCATTGATGTCATCAGTGTCTGACATGGTGCCTGGTATGGAGTTGTTTGGAAAATGTCTGTGAGATAAAGTGTTCACCTATTTGGGAGAAAATAACAGAATTAATTTATCTTGTTGTCTAATTTTATTCATAAAGACATTTCAGATAGAATCATGAGGCATCATGCCTGATCAGAACCTTTGAAATCACCAGAGGGAGCTGGTATCTGTTTCCTGTGAAGACCCCTAGGCAGATATCTGGAAGATTCCACTAGATGCCATTTTGGTTCTCCAGAGTTGGCTGGTCCCTTTAATACAAACAAAAACCTGCCAATGAGCCCTGAACTGAACAGACTTGTCCTTTTTTAAAGCCACTCCACTAGGGTTCCTTGGGCTTTTCAAGGTGAACTCCCAGACTTGGGTGATAATTATTTCCTCAGGCCACAACATTGTGGGACATTTTTCGGTGCCTCTGTTTTCCCTCCACACTCCAGGTTGATTGACTGGAACTCTGCCTCTGTTGAAATCCTTCTCCCTGATTCAGGTGCAAAGTGGTCTTAGGGCAAAGCACTGCTATCCTCTCGATGTCTCTGAAGGCCCCTTCACCCCCAGCCGCTGGTCTGACAACATGATGGCTGACTATTCCAAGCATAGTTGCACTCAGACTCCTGCTGCTGCAAAAACACACCCGTCCCTCCAACACTGCGCCCTTTCAGGATTGTGATTCTAGCAGCCAACCTTGAGGTTGGCTCTTCTTGTACTAGTTTCAGCAAGTTTGGGCTGGTGCCAGGGTTAGGGCTGCTGAGAATTCTTGCCAGTGAGACAGCTGTTTTCTACTTTCTCCTGAAGACTAGAAACCCTCCTCCAGTCAAACGGGTGGGCTCAGGTTTAACCTCAGGATCCAGAACAGAGAGAGATTTCCTTCCCCTCCTTCCTTCAAGGCAATGTCAGGCTTTCCTAGGGGGCTTTCCTGCCAGCCCTGCTCCTTCTCAGAAGCCTCCTGATTATTCTTTCTTCAGGTTCAACCAATGAATGATCTCAAGTTTTCTCTAAAACTTCAGGTCTCACAAAACATTTGAATTTATCTAAGGGGCTTTTGACTTTTGCCTTCTGAGGCCTCAAAAGCCTCCCAGGCCCCGCCTGGTCCAGGGCCCCCCACACACTGTTGTCATCTCATTTACACTGCTGTCTAAAACACAACTCAAACTGCCTGCATCTCTTAGAGACTGAGCATATTTTGAGAAAATTACTCAGCATTTAAATGTCAGGATAGTCGAGCCCACACCCCCATAAATAATTATGTAAAGGACAGAAATGAGGCATCACCACTGCCCATGCTGCAAGGGACCTTCAGGACCATGGAGTCTAGCCCACATGTTTCATAGGTGAAGAGCAGAGAGGGGGCCATGCTGGGTCACATGGAAGCTCCCAGTGACCTCTTGTGAAGTAACATCAAGGTAACAACTCATACTAGACATCTCACCTTCAGGAAACCCTCAATCTCAGTGTGTTTCATTTTCATTTTCAAAACTATCTTACATCTTCCTTCTGCTAAGATGAAAGGATGTTGAGTCTTGAGGAAACACTGTGATGCTCTTGGGTCCTGCCAGACCAGACACCCTAATTCACCTCTTGCTGGTGGGAAGTAGCAAGATTACATGCAGCTGTTTAAAGCCCACCTTAAAAGCGGGTCCTAGAGAACAGCAGCCTTCAGGAAGGCGCACTCTTCTAGGAAGGCCTTCACTGTGTTTCTAATGAGCTGTGGGACTTGACTCAATCACTGAGATATTTTCTGGATTCATTTTTTCCTGTGGCAATGGCAGTGGCTGCAGCTAGAAGTTTCAAGACAGTGGAGAAGCAGCAGGATGAGACAATGGATACTTACACACAGGCTGGGGGAATGTTCTAGCAGGATTAATAGATGGAAGGAACACTGGGATTGAGAGAGTTTGATTCCCCAGAGCCATTTCTATTTCAGAGAGGCATTGTCCCAATTAATTTCATTTCAAATAGTTGTTCTAATCCTGATAATTAAAAGCAAGAGGAAAAGCCCCCAAAATGCATATGATTGTGTCATTATGGAGGTTGGTATAAATCTTATAGCTGCTAGGTGTCAAGCTCCATGCTGGGTGTAGTGGGAGAACAGCACTCTCATTGGCTCAGACTAAGATCAGCAGAGCAGGGTACTTGTGAGCCAGAGGAATATTGGCAGTGAAAACCCTCCGTGCTTAGGGCAGCCAGAGAGAGTGCGATCTGAGCCTGGTGATCAGTTCAATTTAGGGATAAAGTAGGCTATGTTCTGTGTCCCAATAGTCTTAGATATGATGTTACCTCCTTTTGGGGGCTTTTCATCCCTCCATTGTCAAAACAGTAAATGTTCATAAAGTCCATAGAAATAGCGTCCATTGGAAAATATCATGTGAAACTGATCTGGTTGGTGGTGCCCTTCTCTGAGCTTCTTACCATACTGTGCATCTTTTATTAGTTCATCAGTGACCATGAGGCCAATTCTATAAATCATTTCTTGGGAATGTCCTATTTGACCTATCAGTAGTATTTGACCTAGTAAATTTCTTGCCTTTTGGGACATGATAATCTCCTGGCTTGACTCATCCTACACAGGTTGTTCTGCTTCATGGAGTTCTCATCAACCTGAGCTCTAAACCATAGCCTCTACTAGAGTTTGGTTCTTGGTTTAGGTGCAACACTGATTACCGCCAGAGGGCGCTTTCACAGAGATCCATATATCCTTGGTACCTGCTATTCACAAAGACCAGGATGTACTGCAGCAGTGATCCGAGTGGAGGACGGTAGACTGCACACTGCTTGTTACCAACGGTGAGTCAGAGCTGATGCAAGCTGTATCCTAGGTATGCACAGTAATGATCGTGTTGCGATGTGTGATATTTTAAGTTTCATAGGTCAACTGAAAACTTTACAAATTCTGAATCTATTTCTTTTATTGAAAGAGAATTTAAATCCTTGAAACACCATCAAATAAATTGTTGAAAGAGATTACTGATGAAGGATTGAAGATGAATGTTGAAAATAAGACTTCCCTTGTTTCATTTTGTACAAAAATTTTTTAAAAAGCATATTCTGAGCCTCAGAAATTGCTTTAAATTCTTTTTCTGTACTTACCAACCTGCCTCTTACACCATGAGTAATATTTAAAACAAAATACAGGAACAATTTAGGTATGCATTAGCTTGAATAAGTACTCTTGTCATCACTCCAACCTAGAGTAGATAAATAAGCAAGCAAAAAGCACACTCACTTATCACTTTAAAAAGTTAAGAATTGATAGCTGCCATGTATGTTCAGATTTTGAAAATGGGGAATCACTATTTAATTCATGTTTTATTTAATAATAATTGCAAGTGGATAAAAGGTTACAATGTATTGTTCCTGTTAATTTCCTATATGCATACTTTCAATGAGCAAGGCATACTTGTAGTCATTTTTTGATTATTTTTTTTCCGATTATGTTATTGAAATATACTCAAGTTTTTTAAACTAACAATAAAATGTGGGATTATGTTATTTTTTTAAATTTCCCCTTTCTAATAATTTACTTTTATTTGTTTTTATCAAAGTATCAGTTTGCAATGGATTAGAACAGAAGATTTATGTTAGAAACATAGATACGTATATAAACTTCAGAGGCAGTGCAGCTCCTGGAGTTGGGCAAGTCCTTCTCTTCTCTATGTATGTTCACTCCCATGATATCATCAAGATTCACTTCCTTAAATTCCACCCAAATGCCAACGACTTCTAAATGTATCTCTTCAGCTGAGACCTCTCCCCTGAACTCAGTCCGTCCAATTGCCTACTTGACATTTCCACCAGGATGAGTAACAAATCCAAAACTGAACTCCTGATCTTCCCCCATCCCTACCCAAGATGCTCTGCTTAGAAGTTTTGTCTTCTCAGCAAATGCAAATATCATCTTTCTACTGGCTCAGGCCAAACGCCCAGTCATCCTCGACTCTTCCTTTTTGTCTCACACTCTATATCCAATCTATATTGAAATCATATTGGTTCCATCTGCAAAATACATCCAGAATTTATTTCTCCCTCCCTCCATTTCATCCAAATCCTAGCCTTTATCCCATTTGCCTGGATTATTGCAATAGTCTTTAAACCCTTTCTTCTTTCTTCCCTGCCTTATAGTTTCTACTCAGCAAGGAACAAAAGTAAGCCTTCCAAAGCTAAGGACAGATCTTACTACTTTTCTGCTCAAATCATTCTGGTGAAGCCCCATCCTAGTGTAAAAGTCACTTGTAATGACTAAAAACCATACGTGATCTGCTTTTTAAAAAAAATTTAATTCAATTAGCCAACATATAGAGCAGCATTAATTTCAGATGCAGAGTTATTCTACAACAGTAATTCATCAGTTGCGTATAACACCCAGAGCTCAACACATCACATGATATGCTTTCTTTCCTGGCTCACTCTGACTCAACCGGACTGGCTTCCTTCTTGTGCATCAGATGCATTAGTCATGCTTCTGCCTCAGGGCCTTTGCACTCCATGTTTTGTCTTCCCTAAACACTCTTCACCTACAGATTCCCTTAGCTTGCTCTCCCTGTAGATATTTGCTTCAGTGTGACCATATCAATGAAGTTTCCCCCAGCCCACTCCCAGTTTTATTTAAGTTTGCACTCCTTTGGCTTCCTTAGCCTGCCAGTCATCAATCTCTACTCTCTCTTTACTCTCTAAAAAGTAACATCTAAGAGTAAAATCTCTTATCCAAAGAGAGAATTATATCCTTAAATTATTTGCCTTAAGACAACTAAATGTCAGACTTAAGTTTCAGGAGACAGACAGCATTGTGCTCATGGAAGAGATATATTTTTCTAGCCATTAAAAATACTTCCTTTTTCTCAGGAACCGGAAGAAATGATGACTACATTTTGGGAGGTGATAGAAAAGTTTATAGAATTCATGGAGTCTGCTTCCCTTTTCCAAGTTTATAAAGGAATGATCGGATCAGTGCAGTCACTCACACTTTAGTGTGAACAAGACTATCTGTTCCCTTCCTTGGGGATTTGCACTGTAGACCTCACCTATGCTTACAGAATGAGTGGATTTAGATGTCAGCAGTTAAGCGAGAGTTCTATTCATTGACTTATTTATTTATTTATTGAATGTACTTCTATCCAGCTTCTATATTCCTCTTCAGATTTCCAAATTCCTAGACAAGTTAAATGGTCCACTTTAATCCAAGGATCACTGAACATGGAAAGTACTGTCAAGAGATGCCTCTAACCCTTAGGTATTTGACTTGCACTCTTACAGAATAGTTTTAAGCTTCAAGTAGTAAAACTACTTCATGAAGGAGAACTTTCATGATGGCTGGTATGTTGTACAACTCTGCTTCTACTGAATAGGGTCAGAGTCCAAGGTATATGATATTCTCCAACATAAACTCGGGCCTTAGAGAGTCCGAATGATATGCTTTTAGGGATTACAGATGTTAAGATCTATTATTCATTCCTGCCTAGCATCTATTACCCAGAGAGCTGTGAAAATGTCAAAACATTGATTATATTCACTGCTTTTTTATTTGATGCTCTGAACTTTGTGAAATTGCTCAACACTCCCATTTTCAAATTTCCATTAATTATTTATGAAAGGATATTTGTTCCATGGAAAACTTTAATTCATTCAGTTCTACTTTGTGAAAGGGAAAGAGTCCACCTGTCAGTAGGTCACTTCTGGAAGACTCATTTTTCTCATCAAAAGTCATGAGACTTTTGAACCAGAGAACCACACATTTTGAGCCAAGAAACAGAGCATGGCCTTTGGTGCCTATCATGGATGGTATGACAATCTTGGAAATGTACTGTGGATGTTGAAATGTTGACATATTAGAGACATGTTGGTGGTTTATAAGTACAGAGAACATGGAGACATAGTACTTGAAATTATGTCTGGTTTTGTAAGCATAGGAAGGATAGTTAGAACAATGTTCAGGCCCTGCTAGATGTGAGAATTTCTAACTTTAAACAACACCCATAATCATTCTAGAGATGTATCGAAGAGAAAGATGGGCATATTGTAGGATCTGAATTTATTCTCTCCAAACAGTAATTCTTCCTTTGGGGCCAGTTTCTCTCTTTGGACTTTTAGTTTGCTTCCTTGGGAGGAAAAAATAAAGAGTTTTTATCTGCAATATGAAATGCTTTCATTTTGTAATTCTGAAGTATGGCAAATTATTTCTGGATGTTTTTGTCTTATTGTAACAGTTATCACTCATCATACGCCAGAATGTTTCAAGTTAGTTCCCGTATACTAATATACTGACTCATACACAATAACCTTATGCAATGTTGCTATTATTACCAGTGTTTATAGACGTGAAAACTAAGGCATGGAGAGGGTAAGTGACTTGTCCAAGCTCACACTGCTAATAAGAGGCAGAGCCAGAACACAAAGGTAGGCAGTCTGGTTCCACAATCCTTTGCCTGGAATCCTTACACTCAGCTACCTACTATTAGTAAGATCAAGGCTCCTTGAAAAGGCATTTTTAGTTTTCAATGTTAAACATATTTTGATTTTACTCACAAAACAAACTGAGGGGTTGTTTTTTCAAATATTTTCAAAAAATATTTTGATTTTACTCACAAAACAAGCTGGGGGTTGGATGAGTAGGGGTAGGGTGGTGGGGTTATGGACATTGGGGAGAGTATGTGGCATGGTAAGTGCTGTGAAATGTGTAAGACTGATGATTCATGGACCTGTACGCCTGGGGCAAATAATACATTATATGTTAATAAAACTAATTTAAAAAATATTTTGACTTTAGATAAATTAATACTATAAGACTCTATCAATGTTCTACTCATCCTTTTATCTCCCTCACATACTTCAATATTTCTTCTCATACATCAAGGTTTCAAACCGGATCTTTGAGAAAATGAATAAAATTAATAAGCCTCTAGCATTTGATTAGAGAAGATGGGAGACATCATTTACCAGAATTATGAGTCAGAGAGCTGAAATCATTATAGACTCTATAGATATTAAAAGGGAATGTTATTAAAAATATTATGTCTATACATTTGAAAAACAGATGAAATGGACAAGTTCCTTGAAAAACACAAACTACAGAAACTCATTTAAGGAGAAATAGGTAACCTGTATTTATTGAAGAAATTGTGTGGTTACAAACCTTCCCAGAAAGGAAATTCCAGGTCTTGGTGGTTTCACTGATAAGTTCTACCAACTATAAAATTCTGCACATAGCACCCCAGAATATTCAAAAAGAGGAAATACTTCCTAATTCATTCTATGAGACTGACATTTTCTGACACACAAGCCAGGCATATATATTTCAGGAATTGTTCCAATAAAGAGCAATATCTGTCAAAAACATAGAGGAAAATGTTCCAAACAAGAATTCAAAAATGTATACAAAGCATAATACATCATGATCAAGTGTTGTCTATCTCAAGAATGCAGGGTTGATTTACCCTTCAAAAGTCAAACAATACTATTTACCATATCAATAAATGTAGAAAAAAATTGACAATATCCAACATCTGTTCTCAGTGAATTAATGATATCACGAACCTTCCTCACTCTAATAAAGAGCATATATGAAAAACCTGCATATATGAAAAACATCATACTTAATGGTAAAAGATCAATATCTTCTCTAAAGGTCATGAATAAGGCAAGGATGTCCACTTTTTATCAGTTCTATGGCCATTTCATTGGAGGTGCTAAATACAATCATACAATCAATCAGGCAAGAAAAGTGAATAAAATGAATAAAAGGCATCTAAAATGAGAGAAAAAAAAACATAAAACCGACTTTTTTTTTCCCTTCTTTTCCCTTTCCCCTCCCTCTGTCTGTCCCTCCCTTCCTCCCTTCCTTCCTTCCAGTGGAGTGGAGAGACAGAGAGAGAAGGAGAGAGAGAATCTTAAGCAGGCTCCACGCTGCACTCAGAGCCTGACATGGAGCTTAGTCTCAGGTCCCTGAGATCATAACCTGAGATGAAATCAAGAATCAGATCCTTAACTAACTGAGCCACCCAGGCACACTAAACTGCCTTTGTTTCTAAACTACATTATTGTCTATCTGGAAAACCTGATGGAATCTACCAAAAGACTAAAACGATTATTCAGTTAAAATTTTAAAATGTAAGTTACCATGGTGTCAATCTATGTGAAATAATTATGATAAATCTGACAAAAGTTGTGAGTGACATGTGCACTAAAAATACAAAAGATTAAGAGAAAACAGACCTAATACATTTTTTAAATTTTTTTTAAATTTTTTATTTTTTATAAACATATATTTTTATCCCCAGGAGTACAGGTCTGCGAATCACCAGGTTTACACACTTCACAGCACTCACCAAAGCACATACCCTCCCCAATGTCCATAATCCCACCCCCTTCTCCCAAACCCCCTCCCCCCAGCAACCCTCAGTTTGTTTTGTGAGATTGAGTCACTTATAGCTTGTCTCCCTCCAAATCCCATCTTGTTTCATTGATTCTTCTCTTACCTAATACATTTTTTAAAGGGCAGAAGATTCCTTATTGTTAAGATGTCAATTATTTCCAAGTTATCTATAGATTGAAAGTAACCACCATAAAAATTCTATTAAGCTTTTTGTAGAAGCTGACAAGTTGACTATAAAACTTTTAT
Source organism: Mustela nigripes (assembly GCF_022355385.1). Classification (NCBI taxonomy): domain Eukaryota; kingdom Metazoa; phylum Chordata; class Mammalia; order Carnivora; family Mustelidae; genus Mustela; species Mustela nigripes. The sequence goes on along the minus strand of NC_081563.1, from coordinate 12,135,409 downwards.
TGAAATGCAAAGAAATTAGAAGAGCCAAGACACCTTTGAACTGTGAAACAAGTTTGGAAGTTTCAAGGCTTGTTACAGCAACAGTCACCAATATAGTGTGATACTGACATCAAGATAGGTAAGTTGAAGCTCAACTTCTGGGGAAAATAGCAGAATAGGAAGATCCCATGCTCACCTCAACCCACGAATTCACCTAGATACACCCACATCAGTGTAAATAGCCCAGAAATTACCCAAAGAATAACAGGTCAAACTCTCCATACCTAAATGTAAGGAGGACACACTGAAGAGGGTAGGAAGGGTGGAGACCCGGTTGGAAGCCAGAATGACTTGTGGGACTGTCTCTGGGAGGGAGGGAACCAGAGGTACCTACAGAGAACAGAAAAAGAACCTCACATAAAGCACTCTAGCACTGATGACTCACGCTGGGAAGATGAATCACCATAATATTTGACTTTAAAAACCAGAGGGTGCCTTACTTTCCAAGTTCTTACAATCACTGGGGTTTCACACCTGGAACTTTAAAAATCAGTGGACTTGGCTCTGGGGAAAACTGGTGGATAATAAGAAACTGAGTTGCAGCCCTTACGGAGTTAGTGCAACAAATAGCTCCATGGAGATACAACATAGGAGCAACCGTTTGAGAAGTGTTTGGGGTATACAGGAAGATTTATTTTCTAATCTCAGAGCACGTGCTAGAGGGCCAGGATCTTAATGAGACTTCTCCAGGAACAAAGGAGCTGGGAAGTACCATTTTCCACTCCCACACCTCCACCTAGACACAGGGACATCTGTGAGATTCACCTCAGCATCAACACTCTCCACTAATTAGTTAACAATACGCCCAACCCTGGCATTCTCCTGTGGACACAGCCTCTCTAACCAGGCCTCCACTCCAGGTCTCCTCCCACAGTAGATTCATGCAAACCTTGCTAACATTGTGTGCCCCACCTGATGTTTTTCTGCAGCTCTGTCCTCTTCCAACACTGCCATAAGAATTCTCTAAACCAGCTTCAGTCCCCTTCCACAGAAGACCTGTACAAACCTTGCTAACTGCACACCCTACCCCCACACCACCCTGCAGACATTCTCCCACCAGTACAATCTCTGTTTGAACCCATCCAAAGCAGTACTACAAGCCTGGCACTACTCAACAGCCAGCATCATTAACAGGGGCCAGCACCACTGCAAAGTGACTCCAGACTCAGGGAGATTGGAACATAACCCCACACACCAGTCTGACTGTGGCCCCAGCCGTGGACTGGGGTGGACTTCTGTCTGACTGCAGGTGCTGCCCCCCCATGGAAGCTTCTCAGCGGATAACACTGGGAAAGTGCCCCAACAGTTCAGTGCTACTGCACCTCTGGCAAGCACCAGGGCTGACTCATCTCATGTCCAAGACAGCCCCAGAATGACCTAAAAACAGCACAAGGACCAAACCCTGCCCCCAACAGGTAAAGAGAGCATTGCAGATGATTGGACTGAAAGTAGACATGTGGCTCAGCACAGCAGTAGGGCACATGTAGCCTGTAGAGAAGACATTTCTGAACTACCAGGTTCTAATGAGCAGGGGATGTTGTACTCAGGACACTGCAGGACCTCTACTTCACAAGGCATTGCATTCGAGAGCAGGAGACATAGCTGATCTTCCTATCACATAGAAACAGACACAGAATTAGACAAAATGAAGAGATAGAGGATTATGTCCATAATGTAGAGTAGGACAAAATCACAAGAGAGCTAAATGAAATGGAGATAAGTCATATGCCTGAGAGAGAATTGAAAGTAATGGTCATGAAGATACGGACTAGACTTGAGAAAAGAGTGGAGGACATCAGTGAGACCCTCAAGAAAGAGATAGGAAACATAAAGACCCTAGCAAGGATGAAGAACTCAAATACCTGCAATTAAAAAAATACCCTAGAGGGAATAAATAATAAGAGGAAGAAGAAGAATGGATCAGCAACCTGGAAAACAGAGTGATGGGAGGCAATCAAACTGAACAGGAGAGAGAAAAAAAGTAATTAAAAAATGAAAATTGATTAAGAAAACAAGACCATAGGATGTAGTAACATTCACATTATAGGGATCCCAGAAAGAGAAGAGAAAGAAAAGGGGGCAGAAAATCTATTTGAAGAAATAATATCTGAAATCTTCCTAAATATGGGAAAGGAAACAGAAATCTGGATCTGGGAGGCACAGAGAGCCCCCAACAAAATCAACCCAAGGAGGTCTACACCATGACACATAGGAATTAAAATGGAAAAAAAAGTAATGATAGAGAATTTTAAAAGCAGCAACATAAAAGAAAATTATATTCAAGGGAGACCCCATAAGGTTATTGGCTGACTTTTTAGCAGAAATTGCAAGCCAGAAGAAAGTGTCATGAAAGAAAAAAAATGTGCAACCATAGTAAGCATAGTAAGCCTATCATTTAGACTAAAAGGAGAGATCGAGTTCCCGGCACAGACAAAAGTTAAAGAAATTCATCACCACTAAACCAGCCATACAAGAAATTAACATTTCTTTAACAAGGAGACTCTTTGAGTTGAAAGGAAAGACTATAAGCTGGAGTAAGAAAAGTGGGAAACACAAAACCAGTAAAATTAAGGATATCTACAAAAACCAGTCAAGGATTTCACAAAATAAAAGGATGTAAAGTATAACACCATATACCTGAAATGTGAATAGGAAAGGAGTAAAAACTTAGTGCTTCTAAGTGGGGTCAAACTTAAGCAACCATCAACTTAATATAGACTGCTATAATCATAAGATGTTATAAACCTAATGATAACCACAAGTCAAAGACCAGTAATAGATACACAAAAATTAAGAGAGAAGGGTCCAACGGTATGACTAAAGAGAGGCAGCAAACTGTGAGAGGACAGAGCAAGAGAAGAAAGGAACAGAGAAGAACTACAAAAAACACCCGTAGAACAAGTAACAAAATGGCAATAGTACATACCTATCAATAATTACTTTGAATGTAAAAAGACTAAATGTGCCAAGCAGAAGACATAGGGTGATGGAATGGATAAAAAAACAAGATATAGTTATACGCTGCCTACAATAGATTCATTTCAGACCTAAAGATACATGGATTGAAAGTGATGGGAGACAAAATATTTATCATACAAATGGAAGTGGAAAAAAAAAAAAACCAGGGTAGCAATGATTATATCAGACAAAATAGACTTTAAAGCAAAGATTGTAACAAGAGACAAAGAAGGATGCTACAGAATCATAAAGGGAACAATTCATCAAGAAGATAGAACAATTGTAAATATTTATGCACCCGACATGGGAGCACCAAAATACATAAAGCACCTAGTAACAAACATAAAGGAAGTAATTCATAGTAATACATAATAGGAGGAGACTTTAGTGTCCCCTTACCTCAATGGATTAATCATCCAAACAGAAAATCAACAAGAAACAGTGGCTTTGAATGATACATTGGACCTGATGGATCTAACTGATACCTTCAGAGCATTCCAACTTAAATGAGCAGAATATGCATTCTTGTAAAGTGCACAAGGAACACGAAGAGATAACATAGTAGGCCATGAAACAAACTTCAATAAATTCAAAAACATTGATGTCATAACGTAGGTCTTTTCCAACCATAGCACTATGAAACTAAAATCAATCGCAAGGAAAAATCTGGTACAAATACAAACACATGGAGGTTAAATAACATACTACTAAACAATAAATGGGTCAAAAGAGAAATAAAAGAAATTTTTAAAAAAATACATGGGGAGAAGTGAAAACCAAAGCACAACAGTCCAACTGGGATGCAACAGAAACTACCCTAAGAGGGGATTATAGCAATATAGGCCTAGCTCAAGCAAGAAGTATCTCAAACAATCCAACCTTACACCTAATGGAACTAGAAAAAAGAAAAACAAACAAAACCCAAAACCAACAGAAGGAAGGAAATAATAAGGATTAGAACAGAAATAAATGATATAGAAACAAACAAACAAAAAATCCACAATAGAACAGATCAACAAAACCAGGAATTGGTTCCTTGAAAAGATCAAGAACATTGATAAATATTTGCCAGACTCATAAAAAGAAAGGACTCAACTAAATAGAAATGAAAGAGGAGAAAAAGCAACCAGTACCACAGAAATACAAACAATAACAAAAGAACACTATGAAAGATTACATGTCAACACACCAGACAACCTAGAAGAAATGGATAAATTCCTAGAAACATATGATGTCCCAAAACTGAATCAGGAAGGAGTAGAAAATTTGAAAAACCAATTACCAGCAATGAAGTTAAATCAGTAATCAAAAACCTTCCAACAAACATAAGTCCAAGACCAGATGGCTTCACCGGTGAATTCTACCAAACATTTAAAACTGAGGATTTTGGAGGGGAGGGAGATGAGGAGATGGGTGAGCCCGGTGATGGGTATTAAGGAGGGCATGTATTCCATGGAGCACTGTGTGTTATATGCAAACAATGAATCATGGAACACTACATCAAAACTAAGGAGGTACTATATTGTGACTAACATAACATAATAAAAAATTATAAAAACAAAGAATAATAATACTTATTTTTCTCAAGCTATTAAAAAAAAATAAAACAGGGCTAGAAGCTTCCAAATCCATTCTATGAAGCCAGTATTACCCTGATACCAAAACGTGATAAAGATACTACCAAAAAAAAAAAAAAAAAGGAGAGAGAGAGATTGAAGTACAGCCCAATATTTCTGATGAGCATGGATGCAAAAATCCTTAACAACATATTAGCAAACTGAATCCAACAATATGTTAATAAAAAATCATTCACCACTATTAAGTGGGATTTACTCCTGGGATGCAAAGGTGGTTCAATATTCACAAATCAATCAATGTCATATATCATCTCAAGAAAAGAAAGGATAAAAACCTTATGATCATTTCAATAAATGTGGAAGGAGCATTTTACAAGGTACAGCATTCATTCATGATAAAAACTCATAACAAATGGGGTTAAAGGTAACCTACTTCAACATACTAAAAGTCATATATGAAAAACCCACAGCTACCATCATACCTAATGGTAAAAAACTGAGAGCTATTCCCCTGAGATCTGGAATAACACAAGGATGTCCACTCTCACCACTTTTATTCAGTGTAGTACTGGAAGCCTTAGACCTAGCAATCAGACAAGAAAAAGCAACGAAAGACATCAGAATTGGTAAAGAAAAAGCAAAACTTGCACTATTTGGAGGTGACATGATACTACCTATAGAAAACCCTAAAGACTCCACCAGATAACTACTAGAACTGATACGTGAATTCAGTTAAGGTCTCAGGATACAAAATCAATATACAGAAGCCATTGCGTTTCTATACACTAGTAATGAAGTAACATATGATTTCACACATATGTGGAATTTTAAAAACAAAACAAAGAAAAAAATCAAAACACAGAATCTTAAGTATAGAGAATAAACTGATGGTTACCAGAGGGAAGAAGGGTGAGGAAATGGGTGAAGTACTTGATGGGGATTAAGAGCACACTTAACATGATGAGTACTGAGTATGTAGAGAATTGTCAGATCACTATACTATACACCTGTAGCTAGTGTTACACTGTGTTAACTGTAATAGAATTAAAATGAAAACAAATAAAGTGATCAATAGAAGAGAAGGGAGTCCAGAGCCAGGTTCATCCACATATGGAAGACTGATTTTTGACCAAGTTGCAGAGACAACTCACTAGAGAATTGATCATGTTTTTAAAAGTTTGTGTATAGTTGACACACAGTGTTACCTTAGTTTCATGTGTACAACTTAGTCATTTTATTATCTTATACATTATTCTATGTTCAACACAAGTACAGCTACCATCTGTCCCATTGCATCGTTAATACAATATCCTTGACTGTATTCCTTATTCTCTGCTTTTTACTCCCTGACTTATTCATTCCATCAACGAAGGCCTATATCTCCCTCTCCCCTTCACCCATTGCTGAACCTCCCACCTCCTGCCCCTCTGGCCATCATCAGTTTTTCTCTGTATTTATAGTTATGATTCTGCTTTTTGTTTGTTCATTTTTTAAAGATTCTGTGGAATCATATTGTACTTGTCTTTTCAGTCTGACTTATTTCACTTAGTATAATACCCTCATGCTCCATCTATGTTATCTCAAATGGCACAGTCTTTTCCTTTTTTATGGTTTTGTAATATCCCATTGTAGATATACCACATTTTCCTTGTCCATTTGTCTATTTTTTTTAAGAGTAGGAATGGTATTTATTTCAGAGACTAAATATAAAGATACTGTGCATGTCTTTGGATTGTTAAAGAAAAAAACAAATGGGCCCCAAATGAGGTCAGTTAAACCGAGTTTGTAAACTTGTGCTTAATACACAAGTAGTGTGTCTGTTTGTCTATTGATGGACACTTGGGTTGCCTTGATGTCTTGGCTATTGTAAATAACTCTGAAATAAATATAGGGGTGAATATATCTTTTTGAATTATTGTTTTTGTTTCCCTGTGTAAATATCAAGTAGTAGAATTATTGGATCATGTGGTATTTCTATTTTTAATTTTTTTTTTTTTTTAAAGATTTTATTTATTTATTTGACAGAGAGAAATCCCAAGTAGATGGAGAGGCAGGCAGAGAGAGAGAGAGAGGGAAGCAGGCTCCCTGCTGAGCAGAGAGCCCGATGCGGGCCTCGATCCCAGGACCCTGAGATCATGACCTGAGCCGAAGGCAGCGGCTTAACCCACTGAGCCACCCAGGCGCCCTCTATTTTTAATTTTTTGAGGACCCTTCATACTGGTTTCCACAGTGGCTGCACCAGTTTGCATTCCCACCAACAGTGCACAAGGGTTCTTTTTCTCCACATCCTCTTCAACATGTGTTGTTTCTTGTCTTCTTGATTTTAGCCATTCTGACAGATGATCATCTTTTTAATAAATGATGTTGGGTACACATACACAATTAACTCAAAATAGATCATACTTCTAAATGTAAAACCTGAAACTATAAAACTTCTGAGAAAAACTTGGAGAAAATCTTTTGCGTTTGAGTTAGGCAAAGATTTTTCCCCAAATCAGAAGCCACGAAGGAGCAGATAGACAAACTGGACTTTATCAGAATTAACACAGCTGCTTCTCATTAGGGATTCCTAAGAGAATGAAAAGGCAACAGACAGTTGTAGAGAAAATATATTTGAGAAACATGCATGTGCTAAAGGACTTGTATCTAGATAAAGGTCTTTCAGAACTCAATAAGAAAATAAACAACCCGGTTAAAATTTTTCATAAGATTTGAACAGACACTTTGCTAAAGAAGAAATATAAATAGAAAATAAGCTTGTGTAAACTGTCTGACATCCCCAGGCACTGGTGGGATGTAAATTAAGAGTAGCAAGAGGCCAACATGCTTCTAATAGAACAGCTAAAAGTTAAGACAGACCATACCAAGTATTGGCCAGAATGTGGAAAACAAGAATCTCATCTGCTTCTGGTGGGAATCTAAAATGGTACAAATCCTTTGGTAAATGTTTTGGCAGTTTCTTTAAAAAATGTTAAGAATGGGATGCCTGGGTGGCTCAGTGGGTTAAAGCCTCTGCCTTCGGCTTGGGTCGTGATCCCAGGGTCCTGGGATAGAGCCCCGCATCGGGCTCTCTGCTCGGGGGGGAGCCTGCTTTCTCCTCTCTCTCTGCCTGCCTCTCTGCCTCCTTGTGATTTCTGTCTGTCAAATAAATAAATAAATCTTTAAAAAAATAGTAAGAATGGGATGCCTGGGTGGCACAGTCAGTTAAGTGTCTGCCTTCGGCTCAGATCATGATCCCAGGATCCTGGGATTAAGTCCCTCATTGGGCTCCTAGGTTTGAAGGGTGTCTGCTTGTCCCTCTCCTTCTGCCTCTGCCTCTCTCCTCTGCTCATGTTCACTCATTCTCACAAATAAATAAATAAAACCTTAAAAAAAAGTTACGCAAGACGTGATCCAGCCACTCTTCTCCATATTGCCCTAAGAGAGGGACTTACACAAAAATGTTCTTTGTAGCTTTATAAAAGTACAAAAGCTAGAGGGACGCCTGGGTGGCTCAGTTGGTTAAGTGTCTGCCTTCAGCTCAGGTCATGATCTCAGAGTTCTGGGATGGAGTCCTGCTTTGGGCTCTTTGCTCCTGAGGGAGCCTGCTTCTCCCTTTCCTTCCTATGTGTACTCTTTCTCACTATCTCTATCTCTCTCTTTTTCTCTCTCTCAAATAAATAAATAAAATATTTTTAAAAACCATAAATAACTAAAAAAGACCAAAAACTGGATATAACTCAAATGTCTATCCACACATGGATATCTGAACCCGTTGTAGTATTCCCATACAATGAGACAACATTCAGAAATGAAAACTCATGAAGTACTAATGCATGTGACAATACATATGTTATAAACATATGTGACAACACACTTACACTACATGAGGAAGTCAGGCAAAAAACAGCCTGCTGCTTGATTCCATTTGTGAAAAACTTTAAGAAATGCGAACTAACATAGAGTGCCAGAAATCAGACCAGTGGTTGAGATGAGCCAGACAGAGAAGGGCAGGATCAAGTGTTTACGAAGGATCTTTCCAGGGGTGACTGATAGGTTTGTTATCTTATTGTGGAAATGGTTTCATGCCTGAGTATTTATGTGAGTCATATCCAACTGAACACTTTCAATACGTGCATTTTGTTGTGTGTCCGTTGTTCTTTAGTAAAGGTGTAAACAAGAGATGAACCGAGCCAGGCTCCCTGCCATAAATGCTGAGGAGTTCTAGAAAATCAATTGCTTTTAACAGTCCCCTCATTTGAAGTTATGTTTGATATGGTAAAGTTCTGACACCACCAAAATATTTAGTCGGCTCGTGGCCTGATTCTGGAGTCAGATTAACATGTAGTGGAAGGACTGTTTGGCTTCTTGCTTGGCTGATTTAAATTCTGTGCTGCAGAGGTGAAGTCATTTGTATGTAGCCCGTGTTCTTCACCAGCAAACACAGACTGTAAGTCTGTGAGTAAATCTGAGCGAGCGTTCTGGGGTACTGTGAGCAATTGGAGTCTTCAATGACCTTGACAATGAGTATATGTAACCCACAGAGAAAATTCTGTCTTTTTAAAAATTTTAAGTTAAAAAGTATTGACTCATTTTCAGCAGACGTAAGGAATCATATGTTGATAATACCTTGTAAAAATCCTTTTAAGAGCATTAATCAATCCCGTAAGTACAAGCCCTCCCTATCCCTAGGAGGATGAAGCAGCTCTGGGAATTCATGCCAATTTTTTAACATATGTTTTAATCCAGCCTGGGGGTGAAATCAGAGTGTTGAATTCTCACTACTTAACGTCTCTTTTCCATGTTACTTTTAAAGGCCTCAGAATTAGGTCACACTGGCATGTGTATGTGTATATGCTGGTGAAGAATTCCCTAACTCATATAAATGTCTAAATATGTGGACCAGGTATGCCGGGTGGATTAAGCATTGAACTAAAAGTAACAATACTGGAATATACCTAGCATCCAGTCCCCAGTTTTGATGCTTTTTAGCTCTTTGAATTATGTCAAGTCATCTTACATCGCTGGGCCACAGATGACTTCTTTGTAACACAAGGAACAAGCACATGAATTACCACACTTGTCTAGTGTGTGTGCCCAAATGCCAATTGCACTGGGTCACGCGCATTAAGGTATCATTAGTAGCTGGACTGTGGAAGTCTTGGATTGAAAATCGATCAGGTTAATGCAGCACATAGTGGAGGGTAGGAATGGGCCTCCTGGAATGAGACCGATGAATTCACCTCCCAGGTTCACCCCTCCCAGCTGTGCGATCTTAGACAAGTCACCTACATCTCTGAGCTGCAAATTTCTTTTCTGCAAGATTAAGGGCAATCCATCTCAAAGTACCACCATGAGAATTAAATAAAGTGATTTATAATAATATTGAGGGTTGCTCAATGAAAGTTAGCAATTATTATTCCGACAAATTGTCAAAAAATTTTGGTGATCAGAAAAAAAAAATGCATTTTAAAGGGAATTATTAAACTCCTGACAAGTACAAACACTTCAGCTGGTAGTGCTAAATCCTTGAACATTTAGAAGTAGATTTTAAAGCTTAATTGCATTCCTTCTAAATGAGAATTTTTCTCCTTATTATATAATAGGAATTCTATTTCTGAGGAAAGATTGATATGTAATACATCTGTTTTAATGAATAACTTTTAATATAATTCAGAGAGTTTGAACTTTAGTCAAATGAATGTTAATCCATCATTTCTGAGTAAACATTATGTATCTAAAAATTGCCCGGGTAGTTTTATTGATGCCATGAAAGAGAAATAAGGAACAATAAAATTAATGTTAATGTCAGTCAGTTTTAACCAATAATTTGACTTAGGTTTCAAATGTTTTCTCAATCATTATTTAAGGTGGGAAACCTCAGATATTTTAGAGAAAAAGTCTGACCTGTCTCTCTAAATTTATGGGAATGGATAAGACAATGTTACTTGGTCAGGTATTAGGAAATGGTAAGAAAGAGACACAGGGAAATAAGTAATTAAAATAGGATAAAATGAATGCATAATGGAGTTAGATGTGAGGAAAAGAGGGGGCCTAAGACAGTGGCAATCTGGTCTGCTTATGAGGCTTGAGATGAATTTCAGTGAAGAGATAAATTTTGGGCTGAGTCTCAAAGTGTGAGTAGATAGATGTTTTGCAGGTAAGCAATAGAAGAAAGAAATGGAGGGCAGAGGGCAAGTGTGTTTGAGGGACAGTAAGTGATTAAGTATACTGTGGGGTTCAGGTGCAGAGCAGGGGGAAGTAGGACTCAAGCCCAAGGACCACACAGTAATGGTCCTTCATACAAAATATAATAAGAATGTGGTACTAATTCTGCAGGTGCTTGATTCACTAACCAGTTTGGTATCTGGGAATCCTTGCTGTGGGTCAAAAGACTGGTTATTTTGGGGGAGTGCTGTGCATGCAGAGAAAATTTGTATGCCAAATTGCTGATAGAGCTTCTTGTGTAGTCCCAGGTGTTCCTAGATGTGCAAAGACTCACATTATCTGCTTGGGACAGAGTGTTACAAATGGACCCATGGCCATACATGGAAGCTGTGTGAGCAGAGCAGCAATGGCCCAGATGGTAGAGAATCTGGAACCATGTAGTCCTATTTACTAAGTTTCACAGAAACAGAACTTTGAGTGAATGTTCTAGTCTTTACCTATAGCAGGAACACAAAAACTGCCATGATGGGGTTATCATTTCTACTGTAGATGGGCCAAAAGGGGAATTGTGGCTTCTTGAGTCTGAACAACTGATTGCTGATTCTCAGATGACTACTGCAGAGGACTTCCACCCCAGGCAGATTTTACCTTCTCTTATGAAAGGTAATGCAAATCCAGAAGAAGGTGGCTCTTTCTAGAAAGGGTCCTTTATGTATCAGAAAGCATTCAACCATTCATAATCATCTCTTTCCTTTCTTCCTCAATGGTGTCTGGAACATCCCTGATATGCAAGACTATGTAGACAAGGACTATACCCCACCCTCCGGGAGATACCTTGTAACTGGAGAGAAAGCTTCTCACTTAGGCCAACAATAACAACTTGAGAGGACTGAGTGGCTGGGTATCCAAAAAGGGACAGAGATGGTCCAGGTCAGTAGAACTCAGAGGGAAGGGAAAGATTTCTGAGCCATGTTGTGGCCAGCTGTGTTGTGGCCTTTGTCCGGACTTCAAAAGACAGCTAGTGACTGAATCATGATAAGACCATCTTCAAGCAGGAGAAAGGACATGAGCAGAGGCCTAGAGGCACTGAGGGAGCTACTGTCCATCCACTGAAAGCTCTCTAGAATAGGTCTCCTCCTGTCTGTTCCCTTCACCCTACTCTCCTGACTCAAGTAGGCTGGGGCTCTTTGCTTTCTGCTTGGCTGCTTTTCTCAGTATGCTGTTCAAGCCATTCTCAGTTTGAGGTGATTTTGCCTCCACCTTCCCATTCCTGTCAGTGGACATTTTTGATTATCACAACTAGGAAGAAATGCTACTGGCATTTAGAGAGTTGAGGGTATCTTGAAAAAAGTGTGAAGAGTTACCTGGTTCAAAATATTAATAGTGTCAAGATACCTGGGTGGCTCATGGTTGACTCTTGATTTCAGCTCAGGTCATGATCTCAAGGTCCTGGGATCGAACTTCACATTGGGCTCTGTGATCAGTGAGGTCTGCTTGAGGATTCATTCTCTCTCTCTCTCTCTCTCTCTCTCTCTCAAATAAATAAATCAGTCTTTAAAAAAATGTTTTAATAGTGCTGAGGTTGAGATTGAGAAACCCTAGGTTATTCTATTTAACTCTTGTCTTCCCACCCTCACTGAAAAAGATGATTCCATGGGAATTTTCTTCAAACTTGACAACTACATTTAGACATGATTGTGACATTTATCCTGGGACCTGAGCACTGAAGGGCCCCACTCTGAGGATCCCTTTCCCAGAGATACTGGTTCCCTGACCATCTGTCTAACAGGGGCAGGGGAAGTCAGCCGGGTCACATGTGACAGAGAGCCAAGGAGGAGGAGGAAAGAGGCCATGCCAGTTTGTTGGAAGATTAGAAGGTTACTGGGGTTCTTTGAAAAAGTGTTAAGTGGTAGAAGTGGAAATGCTTTCCAAAAAATTAAGGAGGAAAAGGGTGAAGGAATGTGTGCTAGTTTCCTGAGGCTGTTGTAACAAAGTACCCTAAACTGGGGGGGGTGGGGGTGTTTACACAACTGCAATAGCCAGTATCTGAGCTGTGGAGGGCAGAGTCTGAGATCCAGGTTCCTTCTGGACTGTGAGGGAGAACCTGTTCCAAACCTCCTTCCTAGCTGTGGCTGGTGGACTGGACACTGTCAACAGAGAGGCATTACCTTGCTCTCTGCCTCATCTTCCCCTGCTGCTCTCCTATATATGTCTGTATCTGATTTCCCCCTTTCACAAGGGCACTAGTAATTCTGGATTAGGCTCCACAGTGATGGCATCCATGACAGCCTTATTTCCAAATAAGGTCACAGTTTGAGGGGTGAGGACTTCAGCATGTGGGTTTGGGGGTGACACAATTCAACCCATAACAACATGGTAGTCACCACTCCTTCCTGGAAATGTCCACACTGTCTACTTTAAAATGTCCACACTGTTTACTTTAAAGGCTGCCTTTCTAGAAAAACTCATATAAGCAGAATCCACGAGCTTCCCCAGGGAAGAGGCTGGGGCAAGTAAACATGTAGAAATTTTAGGCAATTGAGCATAAACCAATAGTTAAGGACTTTGAAAACACAAGGTGTTGCAGTACAAACTGCTATTTAGATTCACAAAATGTACATATAGATGAAAAAATCAATTAAGTCACTTTGTTGATGATTCTTGCCAAAATCTTTGCATTTCTTCTCTCCTTGGGGAGAACAAAGCTCATACTTGAATTTGAGATCATTGAATTTTCCACGTGGCTTGCATTTTACTCTTCCCTCTTTCACTTTATCTGACTTTATTCTACTCTATTTTATGTTGGTCTACTGACAGGCGTGGCAATCAGAGGGAAGGTAAGCTTTTTGATATAGATGAAACTCTGTGACCGATAGCTGCAGGGGTGAGGCAAAGGAGGGATGCAGATGCACCAATAAACACCAAATACCTTTTGAAATAATTTATCTAATCACTGCCAGATCTCGCCATTTTTAGAGATTGACTTTAGAAGGTTCATTACTCTCTTGATATTCCTTTGAGATACTTTGATCTGTGAATTCATTTTATTTCAGCCCCTCCCATCTGGCCTGCATCAGCAGCTTTGCAGGTCCCAGGACCCACTAACCCCCAGGATTAGCACTGGTTGTACACTAAGTGTACAATTGCTTAATGATGGTACAAGTGTTGTAGGATACAAGGTTAAACTACAAAAGTCAATTGATTTCCTCAGCCTGACCTTTGTGTGGGACACTTAGTAGTTGCCAAGCCAATAAGTGACAAATTAATTCATGAGCAAATGGATTTAGTTTATGGGTTTCTAGACTAATAGAATGTGTGATTAATATAACTGATGATGATCACTTACATCTAATGTGTTGATGTTTTCCACACTGGCTATAGTCAAAGGGCCTTTTCCAACTCTCCTTTGGCCAACTGCTGCCTGAGGTGAAAGTGTTTCAGGGAGAGAAAGTTTGGGCAAGAGGAAAAGAATATCTTTGTCTCCTCTTGCATGTTGGATGTGAAGGAAGAGATAAGGCAAAAAGGAAAAATAAAAGCTTGAAAGATCAAAATGTGAAGTAGCCCTAACATCCAGAAAATTCTTGTTCTCCAACACGAGGAGGACAAATAGCATTTAATTACTCAACTCACTCTAACCATGAGCTTGTATGTACTTTTGATGGTCTGTGATTGATGACTGAAGAGAGTAGGGGGAAAACAAATATTTTCAGTTATAATGAAGGATCCATTTAGAAGCTTACTTATTCTCTTCTTGCTACTGCTACCCAAATATAACAGAAACCCAAGTTTTTTTGGTTTTTTTTTTTTAAGACTTTATTTATTTATCTGACAGAGGGAGATCACAAGTAGGCAGAGAGGCAGGCAGAGAGAGAGAGGAGGAAGCAGGCTCCCCGCTGAGCAGAGAGCCCGATGCGGGACTCGATCCCAGGACCCTGAGATCATGACCCGAGCCGAAGGCAGCGGCTTAACCCACTGAGCCACCCAGGCGCCCCCAGAAACCCAAGTTTAATGAGAAAGTCATATACAAAATAAACCACATGGTTTAATGGAGAAATAAAGATATGTATTTATTTTATTTTTTCCTTTATATGTATGTATAGATGTATTTTTTATAATACATAAATATATATACATACATTTTTTATGTATGTATAGATAAGATACTTTCTCTGTTCTAGGTTCTACACCGGGCATAAGTTATCCAGCATTTTTGCACCAAAACACGAAAGATAGATCTCTGCTATAAAATAATTTTCTCTATACTAGGAGTATTAGAAAATAAACATATATTTACAGAGCAACATGGCAATTGTTATGAGTTCTATTAGCACTGGGGCATAATAACCTGAATCAGTTGAGGAGCATCAGGGAAAAGTTTTATAGAAGAGAAGTATTTGAGCTGAGATTTGAAGGTTATACTAGAATTTTTTGTTTAGGTGAATAAGCCTGGAGAAGACATTTTAAGCTCAAGAATTCAATGATCTATATGGAATTGAGTTCACCTGAAATATAAATTGGAAGAATATTAGAAAAAGGAGGCTACAAGTCTGGATACCAGCAAAGGTCAGATTATGAAGGATATTCTTTGCCAAGTCAGTAGCTTTAGATTTTATTATGTGGGAAATAAGGCATCATTCATGAATAATATATGGTAAGTGGCATGATCATGTTTGCATATACAAATTATTACAGTAAGAGTGATGTGGAAGAGGAGTTGGAAGATGTGTTTATTTTTATTTTTTTGGTAAGATGTGTTTTGAAGATCATTAATACTGATCATGTCAATAGGCTAAAACAGAAAAAGAAATGCATGGTCAGATTGGTAGATGCAGAAAAACATTTGACAAAAATCCAGCATGACATCCATAAAAAAAAAAAAAATCCTGGTAAACTAGAAATAGAGGGGAACTTTCTTAACGTCATAAAGAATGTCTACAATAAAACCTCCAGTTAACAACAGATGTATCCCCTAAAATCAGGAATGGCACAGGGTATCTCCTCTCTCTACTTCTTTTCAAAATCCTACTGAAAGTTCTATCTAATGCAATAAGACAAAAGAGAAGATAAAAGGAATACAGAGTGCAAAGGAAGAAATAAAAGTGCCTTTGTTTATGGATTGAGCAAATAATCTACTGGAACTAATGAGTGATTGTACAAGTGTTGCAAGGTTAAACTACAAAAGTCAATTGATTTCCTATATACCAGCAATGCACAAGTGGGATTTGACATTTAAAACACAATACCACTTATATTAGCAGACAGAAATATGAAATACTTAGGTATAAATCTAACAAAATCTGTACAAGATCTGTATGAGGAAAAACTACAAGGACTTTGATGAACAGAATCAAAGAACTAAATAAATGAAGGGATGTCTCTGTGTGTGTATAGGGAATCTCAATATTGTCAAGATGTCCTTTCTCCCCAGCTTGATTGATAGCTGTAATGTAATTCCAATCAAAGTCCCAGCAAGTTCTTTTGTGTATAAGGACAACCTCATCCTAAGGTTTCTACAGAGAGGCAAAAGTCCCAGGATAACACACAATATTGCAGTAGAACACAATTGGAAGACTGGCAATACAAACAGAAAAATCTACATTCTGTATTACTCCTACTGTAATACATTTTAGAGAAGGCAATCCTATGGAAACAGTAGAAGGTTCCCAGGTTCCCAGGGGTTCATCAGTGGATGGAGAAATAGGCGAAACATAGGGGATTTGTAAGGCAGTGAAAATTATGTTATGATGCCATCATTACGCATACACATCATTACACAGGAATCCAAATGCATAGATTATACAGCACCAGGAGTAAACTGTGACGTAAACGATGGACTTTGGTGATTCTGTCAATGTAGGTTTACCAGCATTAACAAATGAACCACTGCTGTGGGAGATACTGACAAAGCAAAAAGCTATTTGTGTGGGGGGACCTGGGTTTCTGAGAAATCTCTGTACCACCTTATCAATTATGTTCTGAATATAAGACTACTTTAAAAATATGGTCTTAAATAGATAAATAAAGTCTTAATTTTTGAGAGGCCTTTAATAATTTATTGAATCGATGACAGAATCTCAAGTGATTAGTAAGCAACACTGCCCATCTGGCAGCTCTTAGCCTTAGCTTTGTGGAGGAGAAAAAACAAGTCATGCTTGGAAGAAATGTCCTCTATTGTGGTTAGACAACCTTGACACTGAGAGTTACTGTGGCCTCACCATGGCCAACTCTATTGGAGGCTATATAATTGATTTTCCCATCTGCTACTCTTTCAAGTTTCCTGTGTGAAGGGATCAGATATTAGAACTCTCAGGGAATCATAGCTGGCTCCTGAAGAAAGATTCCTTTCTGTAGGAAACCAATTTAGCCACTAGCCACTTCTGTCTTACCCTCCTAAGGCTTTTTAGCTCTCTAATCACACAGTCTGTTTTCCAACTAATTCGTGTTGGGACAACTCAGCACTGAACTTCAACTTGGAAATGTTAGTGTCATGGGGAGAGATCACTTAATCAAATGACTTGTGATTATTCAACAAAGAGATTTTCTTTGATTAAGACTGCCACCCTTTCTGAGGCACTTGGTCTTCCTTTTAACAATATGGGATTGAGTGGGCTTTGCTTTGGCAGGGCTGCCATGGGCACTGATGTGTTACTGAAAGGAAACATAGCTGGGCAGCGATGCCAATAGGATTCAGAAACATGAATCCTATTTTATTTGAAATCAAGGATTTTTTTAAATTAGTTTCGGAGGCAAAATTTAGTAATTTGTCAGTTACCTACAACACCCAGTGCTCATTATATCAAGTGCCCTCCTTAATACCCATCACTCAATTTTCCTTTCCCCCCAGCCATGTCCCCTCCAGCAACCCTCAGTTTGCTTCCTAGAGTTCTGCATCTCTTATAGTTTTCCTTCCTCTCAAGTCTCATCTTATTTTATTTTTCCTTCCCTTCCCCTATGTTCATCTGTTTGTTTCTTCCATTACTCATATGAGTGAAATCATATTGTAGTTATCTTTCTCTGAATTATTTCACTTAGCATAATACCCTATAGTTCTATCCATGTTGTTGCAACTGACAAGGTTTCATTCTTTTTGATAGCTGAGTAATATTCCATTGTGTATATATACTACATCTTCTTTATCCATTCGTCTCTCCACAGACATCTGGGTTTTTTCTATATTTTGGCTATTGTGGACATTGCTGCTATAAACTTTGGGGTGTATGTGCCCCTTTGATTCTCTATGTTTGTATCTTTTGGATAAATACTTAGCAGTGTAATTCCTGGGTCATAGGCCAGCTCTATTTTTAACTTTTTGAGGAACTTCCATACTGTTCTCCAGAGTAGCTGTACCAGTTTGCACTCCCACCAACAGTGTAAGAGGGTTCTCCTTTAAAATTGGGGAATTTTTAATGTTTTTACAGGCTATTAAGTTTCAAAAAGTCAGTCTCTTCAAAAATGTACATATATACATTATATATGTATAATGATGGTTACACAAGCTCTATAGAAAAGGCTATGTTGTCCTGATGAGCTCTTCAGTCTATAAAAATGACAAATTTAATTGTGTTAAGGTATTTATGTTTGTGTTTCTTTAATTTTGAATATTTCCAATTAGAAGGGACATAGTTTTTGTCACATGGTCTTCACAGTGAGCAGGTAATAACCTTATCTCTTCTAGACATTACATGGGAGGCAATTTGGGAGAGGTGGGCCAGGCTTCACATCCATGAAATGGGTTGACCATGGTTAGATTTGAAATCTGTTCTTGCAGTGTGATCTCAAATAAGATACTAGACCCATTCTTTTATAAAGGAGGCTAATATGTGCTTCATCCAGTTCATATGATGATGAAATGAAATGAAGTACCTAAATAGTTCTTGAAACTTCTGTTAACTTAGGAAGTAATTTTTAAATAACAGATAAATTGTAGTTTATATAGAAATCAGAGATGTTTTTTTCTAACCTCTCATAACCTCCCCTAAATACTTCCTTCTTATCTATTTCTTACTGAGTGTCTTGGACCAGAGAAAATGACAACTTTATCCCAAAGGAAAATAACTTTTTAATATAGTGAATATTCTTTATTGGGTTGTCCTGGGAGACTTCCAATGACCCTCAATGTCTAGACTTGCAAATAAAGCTGGAGTAACTACTCACAGCTCTGATGATGCTATGTTCTTCCTCCCAGCAGAGTGGGTAGAGACCCCATGCTGGGAATGGGTTGCCCTCCAGACCTCTGATTCAGAGGAATGCTCGTCAGAACAGGTTATATATGTATTTTCCAATAAATGTGTCTCACCTCTAATTAGTTTCCATTCATATGTGATAATAAAGCCTAGAATTGACTCCTCTAAAGCAAGCTCAAGCATGTACTTGCACTTGATGAAATATTGATGATCTCTTTCCCCAAATGGAATCATTCCCAGTGCAGCAAAGTGGGAAGGAGGCAATGGAGAAGAATTCTATCTTTCTCTATGTATCTGTATGCTCTGAGAGCATCAAGATGAAGGGCTGCTTCTGAGCCATCTAAGGTTATCATGGACAGATTGAGCAATAAAAGGAGCAAGAAATGGTGATAAGAATAGGGGTTTTGAGAAGAAGAAGAAGAAGAAGAAGAAGAAGAAGAAGAAGAAGAAGAAGAAGAAGAG
>NC_081563.1:12098994-12115943 GCF_022355385.1 Mustela nigripes | reverse complement strand
GGAGGAGGAGGAGGAGGGGGAGGAGGAAGAAGAATAGGGGTTTTAGAGCCAGGCAGATGTGATTTGTATTTCTGTTCTGATCCTTATGAGCTCTCTGACCTGAGGCTATGAGTTGACTTGCTCATAGTTCCAGTTTTAGAATAAGCAAAATAGGGTCAGGAGACTTGATTTGCAAAATTGATTAGAGGAAAAGATATATTGTATATAAACCATGCAGCAAAGAGCCTAGAACTTTGGGGGGGGGGTTAATGAGCAGTAGCTGTAATTACTATGATGTTTTTTGTTTTTATGAGGAAAGAAAAGGGCTTAATCCCTCCTGACGTCATGCCCCTCTTAGAGCAACATCCTCGATGTGCCATCTAGTTTGATATTGAGTAGTTGACCATTCTGAGGAATTCCCATACAATGGTTCCCTATTTTCCCTTCACTCTGAGGAAGCCCTAACTCATGCACCAGTGAGCCACTACCCACTGATGATGGTATGTCAGAATGTGACAGGTGAAAGAGAATAGCTTTCTCTTTCTGAACTTTCTGTCCTAGAAGAAAGAGAAGGGGACAGGATCTTCCAGTGCATCCACTTCATGGCCCTCCTTTTCAAATTTTCCCAGTTCATAAGCTCCTAGAAAGAGGAAGATGCTGATGTCCTCAGGAGAAGCTGAAATAGCACAGCTTCAGGTTGTAGGGGATGTGAGGCCCTCAAGAGAAAGGGTCTAGGATTGTCTGCCCAGTGCTCATCATATATGCACATCTTCTTTCTTGTACTCTATTCTCCAGTCTAACTAAACTGTTTTGTACTTCTTCCCTTCCCCTATGTTCCTCTGCACTATTTCTTATATTCCATATATGAGTGAAACCATATGATAATTGTCTTTCTCTGACTGACTTAGCATAATCCCCTCCAGTTCCATCCATATTGATGTAAAAGGTAAGTATTCCTCCTTTCTGATGGCTCAGTAATATTCCATTGCATATATATGCCACATCTTCTTTATCCATTTGTCTGTTGAAGGACATCTCAGCTCCTTTCACAGTTTGGCTATCGTGGACACTGCTGCTTTGAACACTGGGTTGCAGGTGTCCCTTCTTTCACTACATCTGTATCTTTGGGATAAATATCCAGTAATGCAGTTGCTGGGTCATAGGGTAGCTTTAGGTTTAACTCCTTGAGGAACCTCCATGTTGTTTTCCAGAGTGGCTGAACCAGCTTGCATTCCCACCAACACTGCATGAGGGTTCCTTTTTCTCCACAGCCTCACCAATATTTATTGTTCCTTGTCTTGTTAATTTTAGCCATTCTGATTGGTATAAAGTAGTATCTCAGGGTGGTTTTGATTTTGACTCAGAGAAAAAAACTGAGGGTTGTGGAAAGGGAGGTGGGTGGGGGGATGGGGTTACTAGGTGATGAGCATTGAGGAGGGCACATTGTGTGATGAGCACTGGGTGTTATATGCAACTGATGAATCATTGAACACTGCACCAAGAACTATTGATGAAAATAAATGATTATGGTACTTCAAATTGGTTGAGTATTTCCATATCATCTTAATTTTGATCATACTGATCTCTGCCTACATAATCTTTTTCTCATCATTTTTTAAAGTTTATTTTTATTTTTTTCTTGTTAACATATAATGTATTCTATGTACAGGTCTGTGATTCATAAGTATTACACAGTACACAGCACTCATCACAACACATACGCTTCCCAATGTACATCACCCAGGCACCACATCCTCCCACCCCACTCCCGCCAGCAACCTCAGTTTGTTTCCTGAGATTAAAAGTCTCTTATGATTTGTCTCCCTCTCTGGTTTCATATTGTTTCATTTTATCCTCTCTTCCCCTATGATCTTCCGTCTTGTTTCTTAAATTGCACATATCATTGAAATAATATGATAATTGTCTTTCGCTGATTGACTTATTTCATTTAGTAAAATACCTTTCAGTTCCATCCACATTTCTACATCATTGCATATGGCAAGATTTCCTTTTTGATGGCTGTGTAATATTCCTGTGTGTGTGTGTGTGTGTGTGTGTGTGTGTGTGTGTGTGTGTGTGTGTATCTCACATCTTCTTTATTCATTCATCTGTTGATGGACATCTGGGCTCTTTCTGTATTTTGGCTATTATGGATATTGCTGCTATAAACATTAGGGTGCAAGTGCCATTTTGATCACATTTGTATCTTTGGAGTAAATACCCAGTAGTACAATTGCTGGGTTATAAGGTAGCTCTATTTTCAACTTTTTGAGGAACCTCCATACTGTTTTCCAGAGTGGCTGCACCAACTTGCATTTTCACCAACAGTGTAGGAGTGTTCCCTTCTTTCTGCATCCTTGCCAACATCCGTCATTTCTTGACTTGTTAATTTTAGCCATTCTGACTGGTGTGAGGTTGTATCTCATTGTGGTTTTGATTTGTATTTCCCTGATGCTAGGTGATGTTGAGCACTTTTTCATGTGTCTGTTGGCCAGTTGGGTGTCTTCTTCGCAGAAATGTCTGTTCATGTCCTCTGCCCATTTCTTGATTGGATTTCTGCCTACATAATCTTATTTATTGTGGGTTCTGAAGCCACACAGACTGA
Source organism: Mustela nigripes (assembly GCF_022355385.1). NCBI lineage: Eukaryota > Metazoa > Chordata > Mammalia > Carnivora > Mustelidae > Mustela > Mustela nigripes. The sequence continues at coordinate 12,113,359 of NC_081563.1, read as the reverse complement.
ATCAAAATTCTGGCTCCATCACATTCTTAGCTGTGCAACCTTGGACAAATTATGTACCCTGTCTTTGCCTCAGTTTTCTTATCTGTAAAATTAGAAAACAATGGTATTCCTTGCTACTTCTGCTGTGGTCCTAGATTAGCAGGTCCAGCTGATGAGTATTTTCCGGAAATATAGAATCTCAGACCTACTGAACCTCAATTGGATTTTAATAAGATACCTAGTATATTTATATGCACACTAAAGTTTGAAATGTGTTGATGATGTGTACATGATGGTATGAGGATTAAGTGAGGTCGTAGATGGAAAGCAGCTAGACCTGCCATAAACATTAAGTGCTGAATAAGTATTAGCTATTATTTGTTTTATTCTACATCAAGATGCACCTCAAGTGGCAACTTTCCTGTCAAGTTTCCTATGAACTTTCTGCCTTCTTCTTCTTATTTATTCTTTTATTTGCACTCCACAAAATTCTATGTAGGTACTTCTGATAATTTATTTGCTTGTACCTTTCTCTGTCAAACTCAGAGATCTTTAGGGGCATAGAAGTTCCCTCTTGGCACAGGACAGTGCCAGAATAGACCTTTAATAAATGTCATTTGAATACATGGTATACACACATGTTCTCCCAACAACAACAAACAGTAACACTACCAAGTAGATGATGTGAAGAATACTTATTAGGAAGACTCAAAGATCCTAAGAAATTTCCATAGGGAAGGTGAGATTTTAGCTATTCTTTGATCAACATAGCTGTTCAAGAGTTTAAGAGAAATGGTGAAAAATTCTGGGTGCAGGTAATAATGTGGGTGGACCTTAAAAATAGAGGTCTAAGTAACAGGTCCAAAGGAGCAAGAATTAATATGTGGTTCTGGAACAGATCATACTTTACAGAACTATAAAATAAAACATAAGTTGTACACTCACATACTGAAGATCCTGAGTGCCAAGCTAAGAAGTTTGATAATAGGCAACTTTTGAACGTTTGAGTTGGAAAGTAACACGTTTAACGTGTCTTTAAAAAAGAGAAAGGGACACTTGGTTGGCTCAGTTGGTTAAGTATTTTGTCTTTGGCTTGGATCATGATCTCAGGATCCTGAGATGGATCCCTGCATCAGGCTCCCTGCTCAGCTGGGAGCCTGCTTCTCCTTTTCCTTCTGCCCTTCTCCTCTGCTCATGGTCTTTCTCTTTCTCTCTCTCTCTCAAATAAATAAAATCTTTTAAAAAAGAAAAAAGAAAAAGAAAAGCTTATGAATTGCATCTGCTTCCTAAACAGCTCTTTGGAGAATAAGGCAGATTTGTGCCCACTGAGACTCAGGTGAGCATTCTGAAAGAGAATGGTTGGACTGGGGAGAAGTGGTGATGTCTGAGCTGGTGCATACTAGTAAAGCAGAGACTCCTTACATGGATGGATGCTACCATTTGGCTTTTTGCCAAATCTTGAAGAGGAGCAAACTGCTATCAAGTGCACATGGTCACTTACAGATTGTTTCAAAGTTCTTTATGTTTTTTAATTCTTGCTTGTCATGAGTGTCATTTTCTAATTTGCAAACACCTTGAAAGTCTGTAATTTCCTCTACAAAATTACAGTGAACTATGAACAATTCAAATAAACATTTTAGGTCCTGAATTCAGGTTGCTGCAAACTAACTGATTAGTGGTAAATACGCAGCAGGGTTAGACTGGTGTAGTGGGTGTGTGGTCAGCTGACCTCATTCACTGGCTTCTTCAGCGACTCTCTTATAGATTTATTCCAACTTGGTGCTTCAGTAAATTTCCCAGTGTCTTTAGGCCATTGGTCAGAAGAGCAGTCTACAGAGCATGCCCATGAGTTTGGAGATATGCTAAGGATGTTTTATGTGGATCCTCAGGGTGAAGTGAGGGCTTTGCCATGTTTCCGTTGGAGCTGAATTTATTGAAAAAGAAGCTCCAAGAACAGCTGATTTGTCCTCAATATTCTGTACTTCCTTTGTGCTGTAGATAAAACAGGAAAGAGGATCAGAAATAAATCAACTCTCTTACAACTAAACTGCTTACATCTTCATCCTCTTTCCTGATTCTTTTCTGGATTTTACTTTTTGTGGGCAGGTGTCTAGCCTACCCCCCCCCCCCCGCCACTCACTCTTATTGTCCAAAACCCTTATTGTCCAAATGATGCACCATCCAGATCTGAATATAGAGAAGGAGCCCAGTGAAAACTTACTAAGTAGTTAAAGTTCAGAAATCTCTTTAGTAGGTGTTTATGGCTGGGTAATGCTGATAGTGCTCCTAGTGCTTTATGTGAGCAAATGAAGAGGCTGAGTACCTATATTACTTCTTAGACTTCAGGCAGAACTTCTGCTTATGGCCCCTTGAGGGCCTAAATCTTTTTCCCGGAGCCCAAGCTTTACCATGCCCATGGAGAGACAGTGTATAAGTAGAACCTATTTGAAAGGGAACAGAGTAGCTGAATTACAGTGGTATGTGGTAAGAAGAGTTTGGTCAGGTAAAGAATAACACATTATTTTTATCTCTAGTGCATTGTAATATCTTGTAAGTAAGAGCTAATATCTACTGTGTACACAGTATATGCCTGCCATTGTGGAGTAGCTCACAGACATCTTACTTGTTATTTACAAAAACTCTTGATATAATGTAGGAAGACAGTAAAATTGTGAGACATTATGTAACTCACCTGAGTTCAAGAGATAAATTCTTGTTTTAATTTGTATGATTTCTAGTAAATTTGCACATTTATTACCATATATTTATTGGTCTTTTTTTTTTTTTCTGATGAATGACCTCTAGGGTGTCTCTAGAGGTCATGTTTTATGATTAATGAGATATTTGCCTTTAAGATTTTCTGGATTTTGATTTTTGTTTTGTTTTGGATATTGATTTTTGAGAGTGACCATGCATTTAATGACAAATCAAAATTTTATTTACAAACTTAAAGTTGTTTTATCTACCACAGATAAAGAACACAGAGGTAAGACTTTGCTGGATACAGATTACATATGTACCTGACTCTTTGGAGAAGAGCTATATATGAGAGTCCAGGAGAAAGGCTGATTGGGAAGAGAAGTAGGAACTTCTGTCAGTGGAAGGAAGTAAGCGGTTTAAAACCAGAAAGCAATATTCATCACACTGCTCTATCCTTTCAGACAACCCCTACAGATTGTCTATATAGAGGTTGAGGAGAGAACCTTTGTCTTAGATTGTGAACTATGTAATTTAGAAGGAAAGTGCAGGAATGGCCATCAGAAGTTCTGTATTTATTCTGCTTTCGACAATCTTAAGGGCTTTAGATAAACCATTTAAATTTCCTGCAACATAGGTTTTGTCCTAGCAAATATCCTCTAAAAATATGCACTATTGTTGGATTTGATATAAAAGAAATATAATCAGCCCTCAAGGTAGAAGAGAGAAATAATGCTTGGTCCAATGCTGTTATTTCTTTTTTCCCCAATGGATCATAATTAAGTTCCCACAGGATGAATGAATTTTTAAACTATCATTTACATAGGTAGAAAAGTTATCAATTTATTAAGCTCATTTAAAAAGCACATATCTTCCATATATTTAATGTGAATGAATATCATCCCAATGTCACCAAAATTGAGTAAGGAGTAGAGAATAGAAAAGCACTTTACTTTTTTTTTTTTTTTCTGAAAAGGTCTGATGCCAAGATAACATAGCTTATTTTTCCAAACATGGCAGATCAAAAAGAGTAGATAATCTGCTTGAAATGGATGTTCTCAGAAACAATGGCATCTAAAGGTTTATTTCTTTGAGGGAAGCAAAATGCTGAAGGAAACAATTCATTTTTTTAATATAATTTTTTATTTTTTATAAACATATATTTTTATCCCCAGGGGTACAGGTCTGTGAATCACCAGGTTTACACACTTCACAGCACTCACCAAAACACATACCCTCCCCAATATCCATAATACCACCCCCTTCTCCCAAACCCCCTCCCCCCAACAACCCTCAGTTTGTTTTGTGAGATTAAGAGTCACTTATGGTTTGTCTCCCTCCCAATCCCATCTTCTTTCATTTATTCTTCTCGTACCCACTTAAGCCCCCATGTTGCATCACCACTTCCTCATATCAGGGAGATCATATGATAGTTGTCTTTCTCCGCTTGACTTATTTCGCTAAGCATGATACACTCTAGTTCCATCCATGTTGTCGCAAATGGCAAGATTTCATTTCTTTTGATGGCTGCATAGTATTCCATTGTGTATATATACCACATCTTCTTGATCCATTCATCTGTTGATGGACATCTAGGTTCTTTCCATAGTTTGGCTATTGTGGACATTGCTGCTATATCTGAAAATTTTTAAATGACACCATTTACAAAAACATAAAAAATTAAATAGAAAAAAAAAAAAACTAAAGATGTGCAAAACCTCTATACCATTGCTACTCAAAGTATGGTTCATGGAGAGAAGCCAGTCCATGTTTTTGTTTCTTACTTGTCAGCAATGAGATATGTGCAAAAATTAAGAGTAAGTGTTTAGAAATTTTTGTAGTTATTTCACATTTCTGCAGTATCTCAGCCTATGATCCATGGATTTGATTCATTAAAACATGTGTAAACCAGTTTGTATATTGTTGAGCTTACTTGGTAAGCCATGTGAGGTACAAGCTCTGACATTGTAAGGCACAGTAGTCTTACATATATGGACGTGCACTGGGTAGAAAACAAAACTGGTTCTGCTTTACAGAGCTTTACTGAACAAATTAAAAGGACCTAAATAAGAATGATGATAAACTATGTTCATGGACTGGAAGACTTGGTATTTTGAAGATTTCTGTTTTCCCTCTGATTAACATATAAATCAATGTAATCCAGATGAGGTCTTGGCAGATTATTATTATTATTATTTTGTGTGTGTGTGTGGGAGTGGGAAGTGAAAGAAAATGACAAGCTGAATCTTAATTAATATGGGCTAAAAAACTAACCAAAGCAATGTAAAAGAAGAAAGATAAAGCTTGAAGACTTAAAATACCAGCTACCAATAACTAGCATAAAGATATAATAATTAACACTGTGTGATACTAAGTCAAGAAAGAAAAATCTAACAATGGGACAGACTAAATAGTCCAGAAACAGATCCTATACACTCATGGTAACCGAACTCTAACAAAAGTGATGCTGCAATATACTGGGGAAAGAATAGTCTTTTCAATAAATACTGCTAAGTCAACTGATTTCAAGGGGAAAGAAAATTACCTGGGCCCTTACTTCAAGCCCTACGCACAAAAATGAATTCTAGATTAATTGTAGATGTAAAAGTCAAAACAATAGAGCTTTCAAATGAAAACACAGGCAAACATTTGTATAATCTTGAGATAAACAAATATTTCCTAAATAGGACACACACACACACACAACTTGATAAAGGCATTTATCTTAAAAGTAAGGGCTTTTTTCTTCAAAAAAATCATTAAGAGAGTGCAAAAGCAATGGGAGACAACAGAATTGGAGACAACATTTACTGTACATATATTCAACAAACACCCATATCCTTAATAAATATATCTATAATCTAGAAATCAATAATAAAATCATTCTAATTGAAAAATGGGCAAATAACTAAAATGGATACTCCACAACAAAGGATATTTAAATGGCCAAAAAACAAATTTAAAAAGTGCTTACCCTCATTAGTCAGCATGAAAATGCAAATTTCAGTTATAAAATGGCAAGTGTTGGCAAATATTTGGAATAACCAAACTTTCATATATCACTGATGAGAGTGTAATGCTATCAAATTATTGAAAATTATAAGCTAAACCTACACATACCCCACAGACAAGAAATTTTACATATTCTACTAGAAGATATACTAGACTGCTAACAGTTACATTAGCCCCACATTGGAAATCACCCAGTGTCCATCAAGAGTAGAGCAAAAGAATAAACAGTAGCACATTTACATGGAGGAATATTATACAACAGTGAAGATGACTCATCTACAACCTTACCCAATCACATAGAAGGATCTCACACACAGAGTTCTGAATTAAATGAACCAAACACAAATGAACACTTATGTATTATTCCATTTATTTCAACAAAACAGGCACTAGTGATGTATGCTGTCTAAAGCCTACATAGTGGTTACTTTTAAGAGAAAATAATGCCAGAATTGGAGTATGAGGAAAATTCCTAAGGTGCTAAGAACTGTGTTTCTTTAACCCACTGAGCCACCCAGGCAAACCATAAGTGACTCTTAATCTCACAAAACAAACTGGGGGTTGCTGGGGGGAGGGGGTTTGGGAGAAGGGGGTGGGATTATGGACATTGGGGAGGGTATGTGCTTTGATGAGTGCTGTGAAGTGTGTAAACCTGGTGATTCACAGACCTGTACCCCTGGGGATAAAAATATATGTTTATAAAAAATAAAAAATTAAAAAAAAAAGAACTGTGTTTCTTGATGTGGTTACATGAGTTCAGTTTGAGAATGTTCACTGATCTATGTTCTTCGGTCTCTGTATATTTTATGTCTGGCAATAGACCAAGCTAAATAAGCAAAACACACAGAGAAAGACAGAGAGGGAGAAGAAAGGAAGGAGGGAGGTTTAAAATGGAGAGTTAGAGCAGCTTGGAGGAAAAAGATAGGAAGACAAGCCAGATTTCCAATTCTGAAGTTCCCCTCAAGTTGTGTTAGCACTCTAAGTTCACTGAAAGGATCATGTCCCCTTTCCCTTTATTTGTTATTATTATTTTTGAGACAGAGAGAGAGAGAGAGGGAGGGAGTGCATGAATAGCAGGGGAAGGGACAGAGGGTCAGGGAGAAAGAGAATTTTTTTAAAGATTTATTTATTTATTTGATATATAATGAGAGAGAGAGAGAGAGAGCGTACACACAAGCATGGGGAGCAGCAGGCAGAGGGAGAAGCAGACTCCCTGCTAAGGAGGAAGCCTGGTGCGGGGCTCTGGGGCTCTATCCCAGGACTCTGGGATCATGACCTGAGCCAAAAGCAGATGCTTAACCGACTGAACCACTCAGGCACCACAAGAAAAAGAATCTTAAGCAAATTCCCTGCTCAGTGTGGAGCCCAATGTGGGGCTCCAACTCACAATCCTGAGATCATGACCTGGGCCAAAATCAGGAGTCAGATGCTTAGCCTACTGAGCTCCCCAGGTGCCCAGGGTCATGTCCCCATTAAAAAGAGAGGTTTAAAGTGTTAGATTCTCCAGTGTACCAACTATATTTTCAAATATAAATCTGGTACATATACCTAGCAATACAGAAGATAAAACAGCAGGGACTAACTGTCAAATATATGGAACATAAAGTGATTCAGTAACTCTAGAATTCCCAGCTTGAATCTTTTTCATCCAAGAAAATATGCTGTGTGTCAGGCTAAGGAGACACTGGAGGTACCATTGTGGAGGGTTTATTATAAGTATGGGCAGCAGAATCTAACCAGATCGTTGATAGCCCCAATCAAGGTACCACATGTGAAGCTCTAAACTCTAAAACAGGAGTTATTTTTGGTCTGATTTAAAATGAATATTATACTCAGTTTTCCAGCTGAAATAAGTGGATAATGTGTAGTCTAATGCTGTTACCTAAAAGTAATAAACACGTTAATATAGTTTAGAATAGGTACAGGGATTATACTTCATTATATCTAAAAATAAAGACTTTTAGAGTCCTAAAAAAACCAAGTCAATGGATGGAGGCAGGCTGATGGACGGAGTCCTGTAGCTTAATAAATTACAGATGATGAGAACTTGCTTTGCTCTGAGTTAGGAGGTGGGTGGAGGCAGTGGATTTGAAGAGTTCTGCTTCCCCTCATTTTCTTTAGAGTACTTCTTTTGGTCAATCAGATTTAATACACTCTTTTTTTTAGATATCCCCTTCCCATGAGATAATGCCACATATTAGCTGAGCATTATTTTTTCTTGGATGGATATGCATTAATACCACTTACTTTTTTTTTCAGTCTTTAATTCAGAATTTGTTCATATTTTGGTTAATTTATTCAATGATCACATGTTGACTAATTGCAACGTATTGGGGACTATGGAAAATAAAGAGATAAATAAGAAACAGTCCTTGCCATCAAAGAGAATGGATACTAACACAAATATCATAAATATGAAAAAAGGTAATATAAGGTAGAATGCAGTAAGATAAAGGAAAGACTGGAGAGAAAGAAAGACATCCTTTCAGGGAGGTTAAGCAAGGCTTTTCAGAAGTGATGGTCTCTGAACTGGACCATAAAAAGGAAAAAAAAAAATGTGGGCAAAGGAGTTGAAATGAAGTAGGTCCCAACTGGAGGAAAGAAAGTGAGCAAATGTACAGGGGTAGGGAAGTGTGAGTGTATATTAGGAGCAGCAAGCAAGTTTACCTCCTGCACAGGCTTTAACAGAGGGAGTAATAAACAGGAAAGGAAGGATACTGTGGTAGTGGAATGTCTACATTCAATGGAGAAGACTTGACTTGAAGACTGGGAAGACACTGAAGACTTTGGACTGAGGAGAGAGGGAGACTGGTTAGAAATGTTCCCACCATTAGAATGTAAATTGCACAAAAGCAGGATCTGCTATATCCCTAGTACCTTCCACAGTAAGTTTATAGCTGGCATTCAATATATATATATTTGTAGAATATTATGCTGAATGTTCTTAAAGAATACCATAGAAGATCTTCCTGACACATTCATTTTAAATGTTTGCTTTGAGTACATAATATATGCAAGTTTCAGGAAATCTAAAATGCTTGGAAGAAAATATATTGAAAAATAATTTCCTCCTCTAGACTCCCACATCTCTGTCTCTCCACACTTTTGCTCCAAGAAGCAATCATTGGTACTCATTTCTTGTAAATACATCAAGAGACTGTATATCTATGTCTGTGTATCTCTACTTTTATATACATAATTTCTACTTCTCATACAAATGAAGACATTTTCATGTGCAAGTTTCTTCTGGGTAATTTTATATTTATATGTCAATGGTTATTTCTCAACAGGACTTATAGAACTGCCTCATTCTTTTTAAACTACTGTCTATTATTTGAATGAAGGAAATGTAATTTAAACAAAGTTCTCAATATAGACATTTTCAATACTTCCCTAGTTTAAAAATGTAAGTGGTATATGGGATGGATCTAGTATAGCGTTTTTCTTCAAAAAATATTATTAAACACTTAAATATAAGAAAAAGTATAAAAAATAATTCAGCAAAAATCTTTGTGCCCAGCAGTAGCCAGAGTAATATAATATTAACAATATAGTTTAACCCTTTGTATAGCCCTCTCCATTACATACCTGCCCCTCTTTAGTGAGCATTGGCTTTGGTATGATTATTCCTAGGGCTGAGTCATTCTACCTGTATTGCAGAACCATTTCCACTTTTCCTTTTCAGTGGACTTTCTGTTCATACCTCTGCCCACTTTATATTATATAGTCGGTATCTTACTGATGTATAGGAGCTCTTTATATACTAGTGAAATGACCTTTTTGTGTGGATAGACAAAGGAGGATGCTGGTGGATAGAACTGGCAGTTCTCTCTTGGTTGCCTGCTTATGAGTTAGTAGCTCCTCCTTTCCCTAGTAGCACGGCCTTGGTTCAGTCTTCACTGTCCACAAGGTTGTGAAGTAGAACTAGCTGGCAGAGCCAGCAACAATATGTAACTCTGCCGAACAGCAGGCACCCGAGCTCAGACTCTCTGTCCTTGAACTTGTAGGACTGCCCTTGATACTTTCCTTGTAGAATAGGAGAGCAATGATGAAACAAAGCTCCTCTCCTTCAGCAGAGTTCCAAAGAGAATCTATGTGCATAGACCCAAGCATACATCCCTCCAGTTCTCAAGAGAATGGGATTCATGCAACTTGCTGTCCCTCTTGCCTATAGATCACCAAAGATGCACAAAGTGCTTGCCCTGAGCCTTTTGCACATGAACCTGTGATGTGGCTTGCACTTGCTTTCTCTCCCAGTTTACCATTTGTCCTTTCGCTTTGTCTTTTGCCTTGAAAACTGTCCTGGATTTTTTTGTGCTCATTTGGCTTCAAGAATGATTTATTAAAATCTACGTGATTATGTTGACAAGTAAAAAAGTAGTTTTCTTCTAAACTTAAAATAAGTTCTTGTATTTTTCCATATACGATTATTATTTCAGTTCCAGGTCTACAGATATACAATTTAGTCCACTGGCATTGTGTTATGCAACTTAGTATCTAGGACTATTCCACAGAGACATGTAATTTTCCTTTTATTACTCACATATGGCTGATAAATTCTCTTTCTAATGTGAAGAAGCATATGTATTAAATCGATTGGAGGATATAGAATAATGTGTACTTTAGGTTAATTATTTATGTGTTGTAACACTCTTATCTTTTTAAAAAGGGTTTTGTTATTTAAACTTATGCCCAAACAGAAATAACACAATAAGCTTCTGCAAATTTATCATCCATCAACAACCAACAATCCATGGCCTCTCTATCCCATCTTTACTTCCAGCCTTTACAACCACCCACTGTTTCATCACTGGACCAGCTGCTCAGCCCTCTATGTTGTGGATTCTCAGACTTCTATTATGCTTAAACAGGCTTTTCTCAGACTTATATTATGCTTAAAGATTCCAAAGTCATTAAAAAATAATGATCTATGTTTCCCTCTATTACTTTTGCAGCATTATATTTCAAGTTTAAATAATTGCCCAAATTATTTGTGGGATTAATTTGGTCTAATGTGTCCTATTTATTTTTTCCAGATTGCTCTTTAATTGTTCCAGTTTAAATTTATTTAAGCAATCATTTCTTAAATAACGCATCTTTTCGATAGTGATTTGAAATTGATTCTATGGAAAATGCCCACTTATAATAGGAATTTATTTTGTATATTTTGGTATAGCCTGTTGATCTGCTACTATGCTGTTTTAATTGCAGTTTTTAAATTCTTTTCATCAATATTCATAAGAGATTTTTCTTTAACTTCCTTTTATGTCATCTGACAGAATTTGGTATTAATATTGTGCTAAATTTGTAACATGAATTTGAAAGATTTTCCCTTTTTTTTATTTCTGTGAGTTTAAATAGTATTGGAGATAAATAGTATTGGAGATAATTTTTTTTAATTTAATTTTTACTTAGTTACCATGCAGTGCATTACCATACAGTGCAATATTGGTTTCTGGAGTAGAATTCAGTGATTCATCACTTACATACAACACCCAGTGCTCAAGATGACAAGTGCCCTCCTTAATCCCCATTCACCCATATAGTCCATCCTTTACTCACCTCTGTCCATCAACCCTCAATTTGTTCTCTGTTGTTAAGAGTCTCTTATGATGTGTTCCCATCTCTCCTCCCTGCTTCTCATATGCTCATCTCATTTCTTTCTTTTCTTTTTAAAATATTTTATTTATCTATTTTAGAGAAAGAGGGAACTTGAGCCAGGGAGACACAGAGGGAGAGAACCTCAAACAGACTCTATGCTGAGCACCAATCCTGCTGTGGGGTTTGATCTGATGAGCAGAGATCAGGACCCAAGCTGAAATCGAGAGCTGGACACTTAGCCCACCCAGGCATCCCTCATCTGTTTTCTTTCTTAAAATCCACATATGAGTGAAACCATATGGTATTTTATCTTTTTTTGACTGACTTATTTCACTTAGCATATTCCACTCTAACTCCATGCACATCATTGCAAATAGCTAGATTTCATCTTTTTTGAATGCTGAGTAAGCTTCCACTGTAGATATATACTACATCTTCTTTACCCATTCCTCAGGTAATGGACATTTGGGCTCACTCCATGGTTTGGCTATTGTTAACAATGCTACTATAAACATTGGGGTGCAGGTGCCCCTTCGAATCACTATGTTGGTATCTTCTGGATAAATACCTAGCAGTGCAATGCTAGTTCGTAGGAGAGTTCTATTTTTAACTTTTTAAGGACCACCCCCCCATACTGTTTTCCAGAGCTGCAACACCAGTTTGCATTCCCACCAAAAGTACAAGATGGTTCCCCTTTATCTGAATCCTTGCCAACACCTGTTATTTCTTGTGTTGTTAATTTTAGCCAGAAATATTTGCTTTTAAAGTTTGGACACATTTTCCTTGTGAAATCATCTGGATCTAGTATTTTTGGTGACTGTATCTTTAAAAACTTTTTCTATTGTGGTAATGGATTGGTTTGGATTTACTATCTCATCTGGAGCCAGTTTTCATGTTTCATTATCACCACTGCTATTCAACATAGTACTAGAGGTCCTAGCCTCAGCAATCAGACAACAAAAGGAAATTAAAGGCATCCAAATCGGCAAAGAAAAAGTCAAATTATCACTCTTCGCAGATGATATGATACTATATGTGGAAAACCCAAAAGACTCCACTCCAAATCTGCTAGAACTTATACAGGAATTCAGTAAAGTGTCAGGATATAAAATCAATGCACAGAAATCAGTTGCATTTCTCTACACCAACAACAAGACAGAAGAAAGAGAAATTAAGGAGTCAATCCCATTTACAATTGCACCCAAAACCATAAGATATCTAGGAATAAACCTAACCAAAGGGTCACAGAATCTATACTCAGAAAACTATAAACTACTCATGAAAGAAATTGAGGAAGACACAGAGAAATGGAAAAATGTTCCATGCTCCTGGATTGGAAGAATAAATATTGTGAAAATGTCTATGCTACCTAAAGCAATCTACACATTTAATGCAATTCCTATCAAAGTACCATCCATCTTTTTCAAAGAAATGGAACAAATAATTCTAAAATTTATATGGAACCAGAAAATACCTCAAATAGCCAAAGGGATATTGAAAAAGAAAGCCAAAGTTGGTGGCATCACAATTCCGGATTTCAAGCTCTATTACAAAGCTGTCATCATCAAGACAGTATGGTACTGGCACAAAAACAGACACATAGATCAATGGAACAGAATAGAGAGATCAGAAATAGACCCTCAACTCTACAGTCAACTAATCTTCGACAAAGCAGGAAAGACTGTCCAATGGAAAAAAGACAGCCTCTTCAATAAATGGTGCTGGGAAAATTGGACAGCCACATGCAGAAAAATGAAATTGGACCATTTCCTTACACCACACACGAAAATAGACTCAAAATGGATGAAGGACCTCAATGTGTGAAAGGAATCCATCAAAATCCTTGAAGAGAACACAGGCAGCAACCTCTTCGACCTCAGCCGCAGCAACATCTTCCTAGGAACATCGCCAAAGGCAAGGGAAGCATGGACAAAAATGAACTATTGGGATTTCATCAAGATCAAAAGCTTTTGCACAGCAAAGGAAACAGTTAACAAAATCAAAAGACAACTGACAGAATGGGAGAAGATATTTGCAAACGACATATCAGATAAAGGACTAGTGTCCAGAATCTATAAAGAACTTAGCAAACTAAACACCCAAAGAACAAAGAATCCAATCAAGAAATGGGCAGAGGACATGAACAGACATTTCTGCAAAGAAGACATCCAGATGGCCAACAGACACATGAAAAAGTGATTCATATCACTCGGCATCAGGGAAATACAAATCAAAACCACAATGAGATATCACCTCACACCAGTCAGAATGGCTAAAATAAACAAGTCAGGAAATGACAGATGCTGGCGAGGATGTGGAGAAAGGGGAACCCTCCTACACTGTTGGTGGGAATGCAAGCTGGTGCAGCCACTCTGGAAAACAGCATGGAGGTTCCTCAAAATGTTGAAAATAGAACTACCCTATGACCCAGCAATTGCAGTACTGGGTATTTACCCTCAAGATACAAATTTAGTGATCCAAAGGGGCACATGCACCCGAATGTTTATAGCAGCAATGTCCACAATAGCCAAACTATGGAAAGAACCTAGATGTCCATCAACAGATGAATGGATCAAGAAGATGTGGTATATATACACAATGGAATACTATGCAGCCATCACAAGAAATGAAATCTTGCCATTTGCAACAACATGGATGGAACTAGAGCGTATCATGCTTAGTGAAATAAGTCAAGCAGAGAAAGACAACTATCATATGATCTCCCTGATATGAGGAAGTGGTGATGCAACATGGGGGCTTAAGTGGGTAGAAGAAGAATCAATGAAACAAGATGGAATTGGGAGGGAGACAAACCATAAGTGACTCTTAATCCCACAAAACAAACTGAGGGTTGCTGGGGGGAGGGGGGTTGGGATAAGGGGGTGGGATTATGGACATTGGGGAGGGTATGTGCTTTGGTGAGTGCTGTGAAGTGTGTAAACCTGGTGATTCACAGACCTGTACCCCTGGTGATAAAAATATATGTTTATAAAAAATAAAAGTTCCAGTTCTTAGATTCTTCTTCTCCTTCTCCTTCTCCTTCTCCTTCTCCTTCTCCTTCTCCTTCTCCTTCTCC
>NC_081563.1:12090436-12098915 GCF_022355385.1 Mustela nigripes | reverse complement strand
CTCCTCCTTCTTCTTCTTCTTCTTCTTCTTCTTCTTCTTCTTCTTCTTCTCTCTGTGATCCAGGTCTAGGTAGTATGAACAGGTACTTCTCCTGACCCTGTGAGCATTTGAGTATCAGGCATTATTCACTGTGATCCTTTCAGATGACCTCATCTCTAGCTTCGGGAAGTTTTGCGTATGCCTGCACTGATCAGTATTTTGCAGGATACTGGGAGGACATTTTGCAGATCTCCAGAGTCCTTTGTGCTGCTCTCCTCTCTGTGATACTCTATGATGAGAGCTCTAGCCACTATGGTCTCCCCAAAGTGTTGGATCCATCTCCTCAACTCAAGAGGAGATTTTGGCAAAGGACTGTTTTGGGTTCCTGCTCCATGATCCATGGGCTCACATTCAGTAAGCTGGACAATTATAGGGCTCACATTATTTATTTCCCATCTCCCATTGCCCACTGTCCTTCATTGCCTTCAATCTGTATATGTCTTTCATTTCTAAAAACACACTTAGATTTAGATTTTGAAGTTTTTGGTGCCACTGTTTATTTCTCTTCTTTGCATATATTAATATTTTTGGATGCTTTTAATAGACATGGTTTGAATGTCTCTTTCCTTTTAGTACATCTACCATTTCTTTCTGTTTTTAAAAATCTCATGTTGTTTACATTCATCATTTCTGGTCTCATGTCTCATTTTTTATGATATGTTTGGCCTTGTCATCTCCATTCTGGGTTGTTCCCAGTTACTTACATGATTATTTGCCCTAATCCCAGTCATCTCATGATTCATCACTTTCTGTTGTCATGTCATACATTCCCTGGGTTCATATACCTCTGATGGTGTTCTCTTATTGTGGTCATGATTGTTTCATAATATTTCTTTAAGCCATGGGGATATATTCGGTTACAATTTTTACCTACTGTGTCACAATATATTTTCTGTTGAGTGTTCTTCATCTCATATTTTTCCCTATTTTCTTTTTTTTTTTAATTTAATTTTATTTTTTCAGTGTTCCAAGATTCATTGTTTATGTACCAAACCCAGTGCTCCATGTAATACGTGGCCTCCTTAATACCCACCACTAGGCTCACCCAACCCCCCCACCCCTCCCTTCTATGCCTCCATCAGACAGGATTTATTCCTATTCTCTTTTTCCTTTTACCTCACCTTATCATTTCATCCATTTGACTAATGTCAATAGTAATTGCTATTGCTAATCTTCGTTGACCAAAGATATTTTTTTCTGGATAGATAGTTTTAGGAATACATATGGAGGAGGAAGCATAGTTCGTTCATGTGAGACTTCTCTTTATGACCCATGGGTATCTCTAAGTGATGCCTTTAATCCCTTACCTGCTCTTTAACGAACCAAGACTGACACTACAGGGCCATTAACAATGCAGACTTATAGCCCTCATTTTCTTCAACATCAGACTATGTTTTGGATGATAGCTTTTTATTTCTAGCAATGGTGTTAAAAAATAAACACATAACTTCAAAGAATATGAAAATTGAATCCATTTAAAATACTTTTCTTGGTGTTGCATTAGAATAGACTGTTTTGTTGATGATTTCTGAAGCTCTTCATCGTCTAGGAAGCAGAGCATACAACTATTTCAACCTCAACCATGGAACTGGAGGGAAACTGAACCAGTTTTATTCCCACTTCTGCTTCTAATTATTTGTTAAAATCCCATGTTTAATAAAAATTATTTTTTCTGCCTATTCACAAAGCACTCTTCTAGCTTCCAGGCATAGAAATTTCTACCTCTCCTATACCACTTGGCAAAATGGGAAAACTAATATGAATGTGCTTGAAGGGTTTAGTGAAAATCTATTGTTTCTTCCTTCCACCTTCTCAGTGGTTGGGCTGCAGCTTGCCTCTCAGTGCCCCATCATTCTCAGCTCCAGATCAGATGACGTTCTGACTGCAAAGGCTGTCTTTGCCCCATTGGAACCATCTTCCACAGATTTTGGTTGACTGTCAGGCTGGTACTATCATAGACAGGAAGTCTCACATTTGCTTCTGTATATTTTGCTGCCCTAAGAAATCAAACTCAATATCAAAAATAATTTTGTTTTTTCCAAAATATTTTATATCCCTGCCTCGTTTGAGGACTCGGGGACTCTTGACCATACAGCATGGTGATTCTGAAAGTCCCTCCTTTCTTTCCTTCTTTTTTTCCTCTTTTCCTTCTTTCCCTCTTTCCTTCCTTCTGCCTGCTTGCCTGCCTATCTTTGTCCCTTCTTCTTCTTTGCACCCATTGTGATGTTCAAATACTTGAAAATGGCATACAGATGATAATACATCAACACCACAATTTAAAGTATAGCCAGCTGCAAGGAGAGAGTCATCTTGGTTAGAAAAGACATATAGTTGACAAATATCCAGTCATCTCAGTGCTGTGGTACATGAAGCCAGCACCTGTACGGGACACTCTGTTGTGACTAGTGAGAAAGTTATGTGTCTATATAAGCTTTTATATCTTAGACCAGATGTTTAAATTATTTTCTCATTCAGTGACCCTGGGTAGGGCAACATGAAGGGCAGGAATGGAAATCTGAATAGGCACTTTCAGACTTCACTTGATCCTGCAGACACAGACATAAAATAGTAAGGTGGAGGCATAGGGGGAAAAAGGCATAAAATTTAATCATCTTCTTCTGGTTTCCTTTCTTCCCTCCTGTCCCTTCCCCTGGGTCTGCACTCAGCTGGGTGTAAAGTAATGACCCCATCCTCATTACTTCTTTTTTTTACAATCCTTCATTCTTGTCTTTAAAGAGACTTGGAAAATGTCTTTTGTTACTCCCAGCACTTAGCAAAGTCCCCATGAGCAAGCCAGCTCCCCGGGGTGAGGACCTGTCAACACTTCCTATCACAAACTAGCTTCCATACACTTTGGCAGTCAGACACATGCCCGTGAAACACAGTTCTTTCTCTGCTGCATCAGGACATGTAAATGAAGGAGCTGGGCAGCTAACTGAAACAGTGGTAGGATTCTTTGTTAATGTCGGGTGTGTGGGGCTCTATACCATGGACGGCTCTGTATTAGAGTTGGGGCTGGATAAATATAGAGTGTGTGAAGTACTGATTAGCTCCTTCGGCCTGCTCAGGGGCTGGGCTAATCAGCAAAGAATCAGACTGTGAGACATAAAAGAAAAAAAAAGTAGGAAGTACAGTTTAAAAAAAAAAAATGCTTTCTGGAACACTAAACCACTCTCAGTTTCTGAAAATACAGTATAATTATAGTGTAAAAGAACAGGAAGCAATTTCAGAAATCAACCTGTCCAGGCATTTAACAGATAGATGTCCTGAGGCAAAGAGAGAAGAAGTGTTCTCCCAAGGTATGCATTTTGTGGATGGGATCCTTAATCTGGGAGATTTCATCCTCAACATTACGACAGTTGCCTGTGATTCTTGGTTTCGGAAGGCTTTTTTGTGTACGGTAAGCTGTTTAGCAGAATTCCTGGCCTCTACCCTTTGAACACCTATTAGCACCCTCTACAAAACACAGCAATCAAAAATATTTCCAAACATCATCAAAATCCTGTAGGGATGCATCACTCCCAATGGAGAACCACTGATCTAAGATAGGTTAATATTGTGCCTGTTTTGAGTAAAGTGTTTGCGTAGGCCCTCTGTATTTGGTGCTGGATTATAATATTTCTATACTTCTCAAGCAGACTTTCTTTTTTTAAAAATTTTTAAAATTATTTTCAGCGTTCCAGAATTCATTATTTATGCACCACACCCAGGACTCCATGCAATACGTGCCCTCCATAATATCCACCACCAACAAACTTTCAAAGAAGAAATAATACCTATTCTCAAGTAGGCTTTCCTTAGGAAATAGACAACTGGCAGAGCTCAGAAGAGAGAGACATCTTGATGATGATGATGATGATGGTCAAAATGGTCAAGAAAAATGTGAAATAAGAATTTAAGCTGTTGTTCATCCCATTTCTCTATAAAGGCTAGGCTACTTCCCTAAGACAAATCATAAATGTGATGCTAGGGGCGCCTGGATGGTTCAGTGGGCGAAAGCCTCTGCCTTCAGCTCAGGTCATGGTCCTGGGATCGAGCCCCGCATTGGGCTCTCTGCTCAGCAGGGAGCTTGTTCCCCCCGCCCCCGCCTGCTTCTTTACCTACTTGTGACCTCTGTCTTTCAAATAAATAAATAAAATCTTGAAAAAAAAAAAGTATGGTGCTGCATGTACGATTTGTCCTTTTTCTGCTATTAACTCATCACCATTCTGGTTATCAGTCTTCTTCTTGTTAAATAAGAGTATTTGGAGGATATGTTTTCCATGTCTCATCCACCTTTAATATTCATGTTCTAAAAGTGAAAAACCCCATAGAGGCTCCCATATCAAGAGAAAAAAAAAAAAAATTGCTCTCCCAAACCTTCATGGAAGTCCCAAGCTCCGAGAACTTTGCAACCTTCTAATTTAGCATGTTTTCCTAAGCAAGTTACAGGTTTGATTTCTGGCAGCTCAGCTGAACCTGCCAAGTGTCAGAGTAGTTGATTAAAACAAGCAAAAAATGAAAGTACAAATTAAGGCCTTAATCAATTACTGTCATCTTTAGATAAGCAAGAGGCTTAATAGGAGAAAGCGCTGACTCCCCACTGTTCCATTTTAACCTGTGGCCCAGTATCACTGGGTGGATCAGCACAGATGTGGAGGTCAGCTCGCTGCCAAGGGACCCCTAACCAAAAGTTCCTGTGGAACTTTTTTTTGGACTTTTTTTATGGACTCAGCAGCTGGTCAAAGTGGTAGGAGAGGACTGAGAGTGGAAAGGTACTGAGTCCTGAATCAGAGTAGAGAAAAATGTCCTTAGTGCTGCCCTGCTGCCATAGGAAGGCCTTTGCAGAGATACCCGAGATAGATCTCAGCTGAAGGGCCCTGTTAAAATGAATTCTGAATAAAGGCACCTGGACTAAGAATACAACCTTGAGTAAGAGTATGACAGGACAAAGTGGCCTGAGTCTTTGCAACTCTCCTTAGGCACTGTGTCAAGCCTGGTAAGAGGCAAGAAGATTCCTCCAGGAAACTTTTGTAATTACTGATGGTCATTCTTGAAAACAATCACACGCAAGATTTCTAGCCAAGAAACAGACTCCTCAATATCTCTTAGGTCTGCTGAAAATTCCAGCAGGTACATTGAGTGATTTTCTGTGAGCCTATTCTGATTTTAATATGCAAAATGTCTTCCTTGGTTTCTTTTCTTTTTTTTTTTTTTAAGGTTTTATTTATTTATTTGACAGAGAGAGACAAAGCAGAAGAAACAACACAAGCAAGGGGAGTGAGAGAGGGAGAAGCAGGCCTCCCACTGAGCAGGGAGCCCCATGAGGGGCAAGATCCCAGGACCCTGGGATCATGACCTGAGCTAAAAGCAGACACTTAAAGACTAAGCCACCCAGATGCCCTTCTTCCTTGATTTCTTCAAAGAAAGTTGGATACTTAACTCCATTTATGACTGCTGGAGATCCAATTTGTTATCAGAAAGCAGATGAGAACATATGCCATAGAAAGGAGACATCTGTTATTTTATTCTTTATTCTGTTAATGTGGTGTATCACATTAATTGATTTTCAAATGTTGAACTATCCTTCTATCCTAGAGATAAATCACACTTGGTCATGGTGTATGAATTTTCTTTTTAATGTACTGTTGGATTTGGTTTACTAGAGTTCTATTGAGGATTTTTATGTCCATGTTTATCAAGGATATTGGCCTCCAGTTTTTCTTGTGGTATCATTTTATGGCTTTGGGATCAGGGTAATCCTAGCCTCAAAAACATGTTTGGAAGCATTCTCTACTCTTTACTTTTTGGAAGGGTTTCAGAAGGATTGGAATTAATTATTCCTTAAATGTTTGATAGAATTCACCAGTGAAGCCATCTGGCCCTGGGCTTTTCTTTATTGAGAGGTTTTTGATTACTAACTCAATTTCCATACTAGTTAGAAGTATGTTCAGATTTTATATTTCTTCTTGGCTTAATCTTGGTGGGGTGTATATTTCTAGAAATGTATCCATTTCTTCCAGGTTATTCAGTTTGTTGACATATAATTGTTCATAGTAGTCTCTTATCCTCTTTATTTCTGCAGGATCAGTTGTAAGTTTCTTTTTTCATTTCTGATCTTATTTATTTGAGTCTTCTTTTTCATCTCAATAGATGCATTAAAAAGCATTTGACAAAATTCAGCAATTTCTCTTATGACAAGGAAAAAAATACCTCTGAACAAAGTAGGAATGGAAGGAAATTACCTCAACAGAATAAATGCCATCTTTTAAAAGCTCACAGCTAGCATAATACTCAGAGGTGAAAACTAAAAGCTTTTTCTCCAAAAGCAGGAACAAGGCAAAGATACCAACTCTTACTGCCACTTCTTTTTTATTTTTTTAATTTATTTTTTATTTTCAGCATAACAGTATTCATTATTTTTGCACCACACCCATTGCTCCATGCAATCCATGCCCTCTATAATACCCACCACCTGGTACCCCGACCTCCCACCCCCCCGCCCCTTCCAAACCTTCAGATTGTTTTTCAGAGTCCATAGTCTCTCATGGTTCACCTCCCGTTCCAAATTCCCCGAACTCCCTTCTCCTCTCTAACTCCCCATGTCCTCCATGCTATTTGTTATGCTCCACAAATAAGTGAAACCATTTGATAATTGACTCTCTCTGCTTGACTTATTTCACTCAGCATAATCTCTTCCAGTCCCGTCCATGTTACTACAAAAGTTGGGTATTCGTCCTTTGTGATGGAGGCATAATACTCCATAGTGTATATGCACCACATCTTCCTTATCCATTCGTCTGTTGAAGGGCATCTTGGTTCTTTCCACAGTTTGGCAACCGTGGCCATTGCTGCTATAAACATTGGGGTATAGATGGCCCTTCTTTTCACTACATCTGTATCTTTGGGGTAAATACCCAGTAGTGCAATGGCAGGGTCATAGGGAAGTTCTACTTTTAATTTCTTGAGGAATCTCCACACTGTTCTCCAAAGAGGCTGCACCAACTTGCATTCCCACCAGCAGTGTAAGAGGGTTCCCCTTTCTCCACATCCCCTCCAACAAATGTTGTTTCCTGTCTTGCTAATTTTGGCCATTCTAACTGGTGTAAGGTGATTACTGCCACTTCTTTTTAACATGACACTGGAAGTCTGGGACGGAGCAGTTAGTTTAGAGAAAGAAATAAAAGGTTTCCAGATCAGACAGGAAGAAACAGAGTTGTCCTTACTTATAGATGATATGATCATCTATAAGGAAGCCATAAATACTCCCCCCTCCAAAAAACTATTAGAACTAATAAATGAATTCAGTAAGTTTACAGAATACAAACTGAATATATACAAATCATTTTGTCTCTAATGCTAATAACAAATTACCTGAATCAGAACTTAAGAAAACAGTCCCATTTATAATAGCAACTGAAAGAATAAAATATCTAAAAATAAACTTAACTAAGGAAGTATACTAAAACCTATAAATGTTGATGAAAGAAATTAAACAAGATACAAACAAATGGAAAGATTTCCCATGTTCATGGATTGGAAGACTATTTTACTATTGTTAAAATGTGCATAACCTAAAGCAGTCTACAGTTTCAAAGTAATCTGTATCAAAATGCCAGTGGCATTTAAAAAAAAAATTCTTTTAAGATTTTATTTATTTATTTGAGAAAGAGAGAGAGAGAGCAAGAGAGAGCAGTAGCCAGAGGAGGGACAAAGGGGAGTGAGGAGAAGACTCCCTGCCTAGCAGGAGCCCGATTAAGGACTCCATCTTAGGACCCTGGGGGCATGACTTGAGTTGAAGGCAGATACTTTACCAACTGAGCCAATGATCTCCTGCAAGAATAACATTTTAGAAGTCAAAAAGGAAAAAGTCCCTTTACATTGACAACAAATCTTTGAAATGTACCTCAGTCAAATTTTAAGAAAACTGCTTCCTACTGTAAAAATAAACAAGTTTACTTGTTTACTTGTTTACTTGTTTATTTTTCCCATTAGAACATAAGCGCCACCGAAATTCTATCTGCCTCTGTATTTCTGGTACTCAAAACAATGTCTGGCATAAAATAAGTATTCAAAATTTTTGTTGAATGAAAAATAAATGAATTTATGTGTATTTATTAGATATAACATCATTTTTATATGATTATATTAGCATTAAAGTAAGATTTCTTTTTTAATTTTATTTTGACTGACATTTTAAAATTTTTCCTAGGGATATAATCATAATATCTGAAAATATATTTTTGTCTCATAGTATTTTACACTGATCAGTTAGTTTAATTCTCTTCTCTGACTCTATTAGCTAGAAACATCAAAACTATAGATTATAGGGCGCCTGGGTGGCTCAGTGGGTTGAGCCGCTGCCTTCGGCTCAGGTCATGATCCCAGGGTCCTGGGATCGAGTCCCGCATCGGGCTCTCTGCTCAGCAGGGAGCCTGCTTCCTCCTCTCTCTCTCTCTCT